>NC_038044.1:36383536-36485837 GCF_002211085.1 Panicum hallii
TTTAGTTTACAGAGGGATCCCTGAACTCTTTGGAATTTATAAATTAGTCCTCCTGACAGCTCTCTGCTTCTTCCTCCTCTGGCCGCGCCGCTTCCCCGTCTGCTCCGCACTGCCACCGCCGCTCACCGCCGGCGCAGACCACCCGAGCGCCACCTCCAGCTGCAGCACACCTCCACGCGTCCTTCCCTCCCAGCCTCGACTTCTTTTCTCTTCCCTGGTGGCTTCTCCCACGCGTGCCACGGCAACCCGAGCCGCCTCCGGCCGCCACCTCCTCGCCGTCGTGGCCAGCTCGCTGCAGTACCTTAACTCCCTCTCTCTCGCGCGCAGCAGCACCACACTCACCCCCGCTTGCTGTTTTGCTAACTCCAGCGTCCAATTCCCAGTGACCGAACGGCATTTCCTCGCCGTCGTCTCGTTCCCCTCCGGCCGCGCACCACCCGCCCGTGGACAGCCCACACCGGACCTCCTCCGCCTCAACCAACGCTCGCATCAGCTTCCCCGTGACCTACTCGTGCTCGCTGACCCCCTGATCCTCCCCAATTTCCACTGGAGCCCGGACCTCAACGAGCGCCGCCGCCGCCGCCGTCGGCCTCCACCGTGGGCAGCCCGTTGCAGGTACTTTCGAGCCATCACATCACCCTAGACAGAACCACATCATCGCCCTGAAGCTGTCTGACCCATCCCTTGACCCTCTGGTGCACCACAGCGCCTTCCCGACGCTCGCCGGCGATCTTCCTCGCCGCCGCCGCCTCGGTCTCCGTCGAACTCCTTCAATCTTGCACGTCTTCATCAAATTGATGGCACGTACACGTTCCTCATGTCTCACTGGTCCTCGTGCGCAGGTTGTTGGCCGACGTTCATCGCCGGAGCAACCTCGTCGCCGTCGACCCCTCCGCCGTCACCTCGGGCTCAGGTCGAACGTCACTGTTCCGGTCGTCCTCGTCCACGACACGTAGCCCAACACGACCGCAGTAAGCCCTTGACCCGATCCCTGCCCTTGGACCTCGCCGCCGGCGACCACCGTCGCCGGAACACGGCCGTCACTGCTCTGCTCTGCTCGGGTTCATGCCCAGGGACCTCGGGTTAGAAGAAAAGGAACGCCAGGGGTTAAGTGTAAAGTCATAGACTCAGAGGAATAGTGCCCAGGGACTTACTTAAGTAATTTTGGCTGTCAACTTAGAAATGCCATATCTCTGTAAGGAAAAATCATAAAATGGTAAACTAAATTTTGTTGGAATCTTTAGACAAAGATCTATAACTTTGTTTTAAGGATCGACTTCAGTTTCTGAATGTGTGATGACCTAATTTAAATATCAAAGTTAGTTACTTGTAGGCTTAAGAATTACATAGTAATTCATAGAAAAATGATAAAATAGTAAAACCAGTGCCAATAATTTTCTTTTAACATGTAGAATTAAAGAAAAATAATTAATCTTGTACTCCAGTAATATTTCCTTGTTGTATAGATTTTGTTAGAAATAATGTGTAGTTTACATAATATAATCAATACACACACTTTCACATATTTAAAAATCATGAAAAATATATTAATGTTCTGTTTTGTATTAGTGCAACATATTATCAAATTTTCAACCATGAATTAGATGTTAATTAAATTGGATATTATATATTTAATTTTTGAAGGCAATGGTAAATTAAAAATCATATCACTTGAGAAGATAATATGTAGAACTTTAACATAATTGTTAATGGGAACCACACCACTTGCTGCTCCGTACTACTAATTGAACACTTAACCTAACTAAATTTATTGTTTAATAAATCTAAGTAAATTATTAGTGCTCAATAAATAACTGCCCAATACAAAGTAATTAGGAAATATATCCAAATAGAATGATATTTATATTGGATTGCAACTTTATCGGGAAGTAAACTAAAGATAAAGGCATCCTATAACTTGTACTTTGCATCTCATGTAGACTTGACCACTCTCGCTGACGGGATTATCAGCTGATCCCGGAACAAGAAGGTGGTTTTTCTGAAGACCCCGGGACTCTCATCGCGAATTTCTCTGAAGCCCCGAACCAAGGTTCGGAAGAAACTAGTTTGACTAACCCCAACTCTGCTAGCGAAGGCAAGCCCCGGACATGACCTCTACCTTATTACACTGCAACTTATATTACGTATATATAATATATATCTTTATGCATTAGGTTCTTAGGAGTTGTTTGGAACTTAGTTGCATTATCCTAGGAACCAATGTATTGAACATTAGAACTGAGTCCGACTAGCTGCTCTGCTTATAGGACCGGTAGAGTCGAGTGATTTCCTGTCACTCGCGCGATTTAGGAATTGTAATGATTTACATTCCTGTTATCACTATAAGGATGCCGGACGGGAGTTTTATGAGGTATCATGGTCAAGATGATACCCCGTCTGTGTTGATGAATTTGTTAAGGTCGCAGTGTGTGGTAGCGGTGGCTAAGCGTTTGAAAGTACTAACCACATGCCGTGAAATATGGTAAGCGGTAAGCCTAGTAACCGATCGGCCCGAGGAGTGGACATACCCCCCACCACATGTATTTGCTTCTTTTGGTTACTTTGTTTCGACGTGTAGGCATATGTGTTGCTGGGCAACCGGAGTACGGGTTTTGTAGTCGCGCTACAGACGTACGTCCTGCACTTTTGTAGTGCATATGACCTGCAGTCGCTTGTGGTGGATCTGATCCACGAGTCGGAATGAAAGGCAAACGGTTGCTTCAGAACAACCCTGTGGTGTTCCAAGCGTGTGTGTTAGGTTTACCTTGCAAGGGTTGATCTCGATTCAGAATCGTCCGCCTCTCACGATGTATGAGACTGCTTATCCCCTTTATCACATAGAGTAACAAGAGCAATTATGTGATTATTAAAGATGATGTTTGAGTAAAGACTTTACCATGTTTGGATAGATATAGGTGCTTACTTAGAATGGTTAATTCAACTAGAACCTGAAAGCTAAAAATTGAAAATAAGGATCTACTCTTTGTTGCTTTTCAGCTGAAAACCCCACCCAAAGCTAAAAGCCAGCATAAGTCTAGTTATGGGCTAAGATATACCCAATCCCGGGTAAGTCTTGCTGAGTATTAGTATACTCAGCCTTGCTTTGTTGATTTACTTCAGGTAACCCTTCTGAGGAGCCCGCATTCATTACCCCATGGCCTTATCCTTTGCCTGATGGTTGGTCCGTGGAATGGGATCCGTCCCCGGCCAACACAGAATCCGCCGAATGATGTCATGCCAGGGCTAGCGTGACATCTGTAATAAAGACGTGTATAATGTTTACGCTTTTTCAAACTCCGCTGCTTTGAATTCGAACTTAAACCTGTTTTGTAATAATCTCTCTTTAATGAGAGCTAATGATGCTTTGTAAATTTTTGTAATATATCTGCCTGTGGTGTAAATTATTTTGGCATTGTATCTCTGGACTCACCTTCGTGTGAGGTACCTTGTTGGATCCTGTGTTCGGTGGTTTATCGGGACGTTACCCGACAGACCAATGTATTATACCGTTTGAAGTACGAGTTAGCCCTCCAGGAAGGACTAGCGTACTTGAGCCGGTATAATTCAGGTTGGTTCTGCCACAGACGGACAGGGTCATGTATTGTGTCATGACCTGGAAGTTTACCCTGTCTGTTTCGATGAAAAGTTTTAAGGCCGAAATGTTTGGTAGTGGTGGCTAAGCTTTTGAAAGTACTAGCCACATGCCGCGAAATATGGTAAGCGGTAGCCTAGTACCCGATTGGCCCGGCAAGTGGACTTGTCTCCACCACTCGACTTTTATTTTATGTTCAACACACCGACGTGTGGGAGTACGTTCTGCAAGGCAGACAGGATACGGGTTTTTGTGTCGCGCTACAGACGTATGTCCTGCACATATAGGGTGTGCGTACGGTCCTGCAGTCGCTTGTGGTGGCCCTGATCCACAACCCGGAATATGAGGGAACGGTTGCTTGGTTCACCTTGTTGGTATTCCAGGCGTGTGTGTTAGGTTTACCTTGCAAGGTTAAATTCGATTCGAATCGTCCGCCTCTCACGATGCTTGAGACTGCTTATCCCTTTTACCACATTGAGTAAGAAGTGGAACTAATGATGGATAATCTTGATGGATGAGAATCACTACCTTGCTTGCTTAGTGTAGGTGCTAATCTAGAATAATACTCAACTAGAAGAAAAAAAGCTAAAACTTGAAAGTAGTTCATACTCTTTGTTGCTTTTCAGCTGAAAATGAACCCAGAGCCCTTTGCAAGCCTTCATGAGTCTAGCTATGGGCTAAGTATACCCATCCCGGGTAAGCCTTGCTGAGTATTAGTATACTCAGCCTTGCTAGTTTTATGTTTTTCAGGTAAAGCCTTTGAAGATCCTACTCTTCCCTGTCTTGGCCCTATGCTCTTCCAGAAGATTGGTCCATGGAAAGGGATCCGTCCTCGGCCAACACTGATGATCTCGAGTGATGTCGTGCCCGGGCTTAGCATGACATCCGTCTTGACGACGTGTTGTAATCGTCGCGTATGTTTTCCGCTGCCAAAAACCATAGCTTTAATGGTTGGTAATCTTTTCTCTAGATTTGAAACTTCATACTTCTTTTGGAAATTCTTGTAATGTAATTCTCTATGATGTAAAATGTGATGGTGATTGTATCTCTGGACTCACCTTCGTGTGAGGTAACCTTATTGATCCTGTGTATCGGTGGTTTATCGGGACGTTACCCGACAGGCCAAGGGATTATACCGTTTGAAGGACGCTGAAGCCCTCGGAAGTGGACTCGCGTACTTGAGCCGGTATAATTCAGGTTGGTTCTGCCACAGCTGGTATCAGAGCTATAAGGTTACCCTGAAGATACATTTTACCTTAAAACTGCTTTCAGTATAAAAGTTTGACCAACAAAGTATTTGACAAAACTACGTAGGATTCGTTAAGGATTGAGCTTAGTACGTAAAGCCCTAGGGTAATGCTTATAAGGGAACTAGAGGTGGCTATAATATATATATACCCTAACTACCAGCATTACTTTTCTGTCAAACTTAAATTCATGCACAACTCAACCTTATATTCTGTAACGACATCTTCGATGGTGAGGTAAGGAGGTAAGGATCCTCAGCCAACTGAGGGAGCTTGGCCTTCCCGTCGGTGATGCGAACCGAACGCTGTTTCTCAAGCAGTGGCCTACTTGAGATGCTGCCCAATGTACCAACTTCGGTTGACTACATTGGGAGTATATAGTTAGGTAAGGGGGTATGAATAGCAACATCCCCGCATTTTGCGGGTACCCCCGTGATACGTTATCTCGATAACGTATGTTAACGTTGTCTGTACGGCGGTAATTGTACAGATGCTGTTTCTATAGTGAACAGTAATGATTGGGGACGCTTTCATGACATGCTGGCATGAAAGGTTCAGTATGTACATATTGTGGTTTCCTGCAGGTATGCTAACCTCGTTACGTAAGCTTGAACGTAAGAACGACTAGTATATATATAGGGAGAGACGTAATTACATGATGCCACCGTAACTAACCACGTAAGACCAAGATTACTTGGCAGTTATTTTTATTTGTGAGGACGTGTAGAACGTGCATACATCATGACATCTTGGATTGACCTGATTGCCTTGGTTGTTACGTTGATGTACTGAAATATGTGCTTGTACTGAATGTCTGTTTTGACTCTGTGCGGTAGAAGCCAACGTAATCTGATAGGCTAATTTAGAGTTGAGAACGCCTTTTGTGAATCAGGTGAATTGGGCTTTGTTTGAACCCTATCACCAATCTTAGCTTGACAGCCAATCAAATCCTTGATTTGCTTTGAATCTGTTTCGGCAGAAGCATTGAGCTTTTCCTTTGATGGTTAAACCTTGATAATTATCATCAAACCCTTCAATCCATCATTCAGTGATTCATCTATCCTCTCTTGATGTTGTACCTTGTGTTGTTGGCCATTCTAGTTACAACATCTGAAAATTTGTACCTTCAATTTTTGCTCAGATGATCTTAAATAAAATAAAAAGACTTATGGCAACAGTCATGCATCATAACCCATACCATCTTTGGTCAGTGCATGATGTTGCATCATCATCAGAATCCGTAGATCGACTAACGGGTATGCCTCTAGTATAACCTTAGGTTGTCTTCGGTTTCTTAAGTCTTTCTTGTTGCTGTTGGCACTACAGGGTTGCTATTCCTCTTTTGTGGTGGTGTTTAATCACATGACCAAGATGCCGTGTCGGAACCTAAGGCCTCATGTGCACTGCAGTCACATGATTGAGCCATTAGGAGCGCACTGGTGACTAGGTACATGTGACGTAACCCCACTGCAAACTCTTCTTATGCACCCTTATCAGTGTCCTAACTTCTAATGCTTGTCTAAGGATATAGAGCTACCCAGGTGTTCGTTACGAGAGAACGGTTGTAGGGCGTAAGTTACGTGCATCATCAACTCATGAGGGTATGCATCTTACTTTATGCATTTCATGCGTGCATACATTGCAAGTATCATCATTCTTGCATCATGGTGTATGCATCATTTGGTCAGCATCATGGTAATGCATTGTATCATATGCACCATCTCGGTCGTGCATGGAGTCCTCCATCCTCATGTTACACCATCATCGCAATCATACATCTCAACAGTGCATCACATTCATGGTTATATATCGAGCATTGCACTCTAAATAGAGCATTTTGTCATTATCCCTTAATTGCATCGGTCTAAATAGGCATGTTTTGCAATAACATCATCTAAAATTATTCAGGTAGTAAACTCTGAGCAAAATATTTCAAACATCACTTTGTCAATCTCTTGTACTATTCTTACTTGTTATTCATGAACTTTGTGATGAATGTCACCGACATTTATCGTCCTCATGTTCTGATCTCATATTGTGATCTCAACTCTATGAAAACTTGATCACTTTTCTTTCTCTTTTCTCGTTATACTCATCCACGTATAATCTATTTACGCTTAAATCACCCATCAAAAGTAAAGGCTTTTCTCGTCATACTCCAATGACTTTTACCATCAACATTAATCTCTTCCGGTGTGATTGTTTCCTGCTACTTCTGATGGTGATTTGCTTCTCTTCCCTTTAGAGTCTTTCGTCCGAATCTCGGGACGAGATTCTTTTTAGGGGGGGAGGATGTGACAGTTCGTGTATTTGTAATGCTAGGCATATATTTTGTTAGTATGAAATATGTGTTTGTTAAGTGTAAAGCTTGTGTATGTCTATGTGAAACTTTTGAAAATTTAAAAGTGCTAATAAAAAGGGTATTTTTGTAATTACAGAAAACCTAGGGTTGTTTTTGCAAAATGTGTTTGGATGAGAGGTAATTTCGAAATAAGTAAAGGGTGGTTTTGCAAACGTGTTTTTCATATTTTATTCCCTGTAAAAATATATATTTATCCAAAAGTTGCATTTGAAATGCATGTGTTGAAGTGGGTAAAAAGTTTGGGTAAATGGTAAAAATGAGAGTGTTTATGTAATTTTATAAAAGTACGAGTCTTTTTATGCAAATGTTTGATTTACAAAAGTAACTTTCAAAATTTACTCAGGACTAAAATGTAAAAGTGCAAGTCATCATGACATGTCTATCCAACCATTATGACGAGTCTATCCCGTCATTATGACGAGTCATAAATGCTTGCATTTAAGTCCTGAATTTTATAAAATTATACTTTTAGGACAAAAGCAATTCAAATCTGACTTTTGTTCAAAGATTTACGTGTAAATATACAAATTTTGAGTTTTCGAACTTGAGCCCTAAATCAATGTTGTAGAGTTTGAAAAACTCTCCAACTTTCATTTTGGGCATTTCTTCATTTGGGCTTTGGGTTGACGGGAAATTTTGTTTTACAAATAAGCCCCTGCAATTCTCTGATTTTGCGTATATGCCCTTGGAGAAAACCATTCCTCTTTCTTTTCTGTTCTCTCTCTGACTTATCCTCCCCTGGCGTCTGTCTTATCTTCTCCACCGCAGTGCTTATCTCTGTCTCTCTCTTCCATCTACCCTTCCTCCACCTCTCTTTCTCCTCTTCCTCTGGCTCGGACAGCTCACGGCAGCAGCGGGCCAGCGGCGCCCAGGCGGTGGCTCGGCGCGGGGCGCGGGTGAGCGAGCGCTCGGGCGAGCGGCCGCGGCGCCCAGGCGCGCGCGCGCGAAGCGGAGCGGGCCGGCGCTCGGCGGCTGGCAGCGGCGGGCCCGGGCAAGCGCAGCAGCAGGCGCTGGGGCGCGCGCGGACGCGCGGGCTGGCGGGCGCTCGGGGCCGGCGCAGCGGCCCGAGCGGCGGGCGGCTTGGGCCGAGCGGCGCACGGCGCGTGGCAGGCGGAGGCGAGCGGTCGGCGCGAGCAGGCCCAGGCAGAAGAGGAACGGCGCGGCTGCAGCAGGCAGAGGGCGTGGAGGCCAGTAGCGCGGGAGAAACGGCGGCTCGGCTGGATGCTGGATGCTGGGCGTGCGTGAGAGCCAGTGGCGTGAGCGGCTCCAGGCGGCCGGGCGAGCTGATGCAGGCGTGCACCGCGGGCGCGAGCTAGCATGCGGGGCTGGGCAGGTGTGTGCACGGAGAGCCCAAGAGCAGAACGTCGCAGACGGCGCTGGCTCGGCCGGAGTGGCGCAAGCGCGAATGTGGAGCGCGCAGATGCGGGCGCGCGGGAGTGCATGCACGCGGGCGAGTGAAGGCGCATGTCGCGCAGGAAGTGGACGCGAACTCGTGAGCGGCACGGCTGGCAGTGCAAGAGTGAATTGAGCGACGCCGAGCGAGTGGCGCGAGCGTGCGCGCGATGGCGTATGTGGTGCAGGCGGTGTAAGCACGCGCAGCGCTGGAACGGGAACGCGCTGGCTCGGATGCAGAGGCAGGCAAGGCGTGCGGAACGCGCGCGAGCGCGGCAAGTGCGGGACCCGCACTCGCGCGGAGGCGAGCAGCCGGAGCAAGCAGTAACGCGCAGAGTTGCGCGGACAGGAGCGAAAGCTGGTGGTGCGGGCGCACGGATCGAGTAGCACGTGCACGGCGGAGCAGAGTGGGCGCTGGTGCGTGGATGCGCGGGAGTGACGCGGCAAGGCCGGGCGAACGCGGGTTCGGCAGCAAGAAGCGGAGAAGCGCTTATAGTGCGGCAAGTCGGAAGAAGAAGTTGCGGAGCGAAGGCGGTGGTCAGGCGTGACGAGCTCGGAGGAGGCACGCATGGCGAGCTCCCTTTATCCGTGTGGAGGTCGAAGCAGGAGCAACGCGACGCGGGTCCGACGCGCGACGCAGGCACGTGCGTATGCAAAGCAACAGCTACGCGCAAACAGGTGGAGAGCTAGTGATGCGGGAGCAAAAGAAGGTTTAGCTCGTGAGCGGATGGACCCTGGAGGTTCGCGGAGGAGTTGACCTAGCGAACCCATTCGGCTCCATCGTCTCGTCCCAGGAGTCCATGACATCCAGCAGCTCCTATTCCTCGTCGATCGCCGAGCAAGACCGCAAATCACCGAGGGGATTACCTCTTCGGCCATTCTCTACCCACTGCAATCCCCGGCAAACTTCTTCGTCATCCATGGAATCTCGTCATCGTCGAGTTTTTCTCTTCGCCGATCCTGTTCGCCACGGGAATTCACCTTTTACCCGTTCTTCCTCCACATCCGAAATTACCTCAAGGTTTGCCCTAACCTACTAAATCTTCTTAATGCCGGCGATTCCTTTGCCGGAATATCGTCGTTAGCTTCCTGTTATCTATTTTCCCGAACCAGGGACTTGATTGCTATGTTTTAGAAAGTTCTAGGGTGTTCTTTGTAAAATTTCTAAAGCTTTCTGTATTTCAAATCGATGAACTTCTACATTTCATAGATTTTCGTAGGAAGTTCATAAAAATGCAAAATCAGTTTTGTTTGAAACCCTAGGTCGAAATCTACAAGTTTTATGTTATGATCTTGAGTGAAAGTCTTTGATTTGCGGTCTAGGTTAAATGTCAGGGAATGAATGCTTTGTTTGTACCTTATATTGTATGCATATGTTATAGCTGGAAGATAAAGTATAGGATATATGTTTTAGGTGGAGAAAGTTGACGGTTAGTTAATCCTATCACCCTGGTGCTCATCTCCTTACCGTCAAGATGTTATCCTTGTCTTGATTGCCGTTTCCTTAAGATCCTTCTCGTAAAAAGATCCCTATTAATTTATGTGTTTTGCTGCTTAACTTATACATCTCTACGGCTATGCTTCAGCGTTGGCTATCAGTTCAGCTGCTAAGCATCCGTTTCCTTTGAGTTTAGAATACTTCTGTGTAACAGTTATCGGCCGATGCATTTCTTTCGGTATGCTTCTACCATCGGCTGGTTAACTGATACGATTGTTATCTTTCTAGTATCGGCTATTGCCGATACAATTCTTTTGTTCTGTCCTACATCGACTGCACAAAGACGATGTATCGAAAAGACACCCACAATCTTAGGGTTCTTGCTATCGGCCGACCCAAGCCAATTTTGGTTGCTTTTCCATATCGGTCAAACACGGCCGATCGATCCTTAGTTTTCCCACCTTTATCTATACACTTCTATCAGTCGATTTATCGACTGAAAGATCGGCTATCTATATCTATCGGCCATATACCCTTAACCACACTTCTATCGACTATACGTCACTCAATTGTTGTGCTGACGTAATCGAGCCGATACAACCACACTTAGTTGCCTAGAATAACACTTAAGCACATCTCAGTTAAGACACAACTGCTTTAGGAATCATCCTTCTGCCAAGGTAATCGATGCTTTCATCGATCATCTAGAAACCCGATGCACCTTTCCATCGGCTAAACCTCTATGGTTTCCAATCGGCTCTGTTGTAATCTTCAACGAGTAGCCGATTCTAGTTAGTTGTTCCCCTAAAGCTCTATCTAAGTTTAGTTTCAGATCTTTCGGTTGATATGTGAATAGTGTGTTATATGAATGCTAAGTTACAATTGTATTGTGAAGTAAGGTAGTGTTATGCGCACATTTTAAATGAAATGTTGCATTGCATGTAGATACGTCTACTTCTGCAAATGGTAACTACGAGATCTCCCAGAAGTCTACGGCGAATATTCCTGAAGACCAAATGAACATCACCAAGAGATTAACTGAAGCCCCGAATCAAAGTTCGGAAGATGTTGACTTACTGACTTCAGACCCACCAGTAAAGGCAAGCCCCGGACATATCCCACTACTTTATTTACACTGCAATCTATGTCTATCTATATTATATCTTGCATTAAGTCTAGGAGTTGAAGTGAAACCCTAGATGCATGAATCCTAGGAATCCCATGTAATGCTCCCGAGTCCTTATCGGATAGATGCTCCGCTAATAGGACCGGTAGAAGTCGGGTGATTTCCTGTCACTCGCGCGATATAGGAGTTGAATGTTTACATTATTGCAACCACTATAAGGATGACGGACAGGGTCATGTATTGTGTCATGACCTGGAAGTTTACCCTGTCTGTTTCGATGAAAAGTTTTAAGGCCGAAATGTTTGGTAGTGGTGGCTAAGCTTTTGAAAGTACTAGCCACATGCCGCGAAATATGGTAAGCGGTAAGCCTAGTACCCGATTGGCCCGGCAAGTGGACTTGTCTCCACCACTCGACTTTTATTTTATGTTCACACACACCGACGTGTGGGAGTACGTTCTGCAAGGCAGACAGGAATACGGGTTTTGTAGTCGCGCTACAGACGTATGTCCTGCACATATAGGGTGTGCGTACGGTCCTGCAGTCGCTTGTGGTGGCCCTGATCCACAACCCGGAATATGAGGGAAACGGTTGCTTGGTTCACCTTGTTGGTATTCCAGGCGTGTGTGTTAGGTTTACCTTGCAAGGTTAAATTCGATTCGAATCGTCCGCCTCTCACGATGCTTGAGACTGCTTATCCCTTTTACCACATTGAGTAAGAAGTGGAACTAATGATGGATAATCTTGATGGATGAGAATCACTACCTTGCTTGCTTAGTGTAGGTGCTAATCTAGAATAAATACTCAACTAGAAGAAAAAAAGCTAAAACTTGAAAGTAGTTCATACTCTTTGTTGCTTTTCAGCTGAAAATGAACCCAGAGCCTTTGCAAAGCCTTCATGAGTCTAGCTATGGGCTAAAGTATACCCAATCCCGGGTAAGCCTTGCTGAGTATTAGTATACTCAGCCTTGCTAGTTTTATGTTTTTCAGGTAAAGCCTTTGAAGATCCTACTCTTCCCTGTCTTGGCCCTATGCTCTTCCAGAAGATTGGTCCATGGAAAGGGATCCGTCCTCGGCCAACACTGATGATCTCGAGTGATGTCGTGCCCGGGCTTAGCATGACATCCGTCTTGACGACGTGTTGTAATCGTCGCGTATGTTTTCCGCTGCCAAAAACCATAGCTTTAATGGTTGGTAATCTTTTCTCTAGATTTGAAACTTCATACTTCTTTTGGAAATTCTTGTAATGTAATTCTCTATGATGTAAAATGTGATGGTGATTGTATCTCTGGACTCACCTTCGTGTGAGGTAACCTTATTGATCCTGTGTATCGGTGGTTTATCGGGACGTTACCCGACAGGCCAAGGGATTATACCGTTTGAAGGACGCTGAAGCCCTCGGAAGTGGACTCGCGTACTTGAGCCGGTATAATTCAGGTTGGTTCTGCCACATTTTTCCCCCTCCCCCGGTCTGGTCGTTTGGCCGCTAGATGTGGCCCGCGCCACCGCATCCCGGGCCCTCCCCTCCTGCGCAGTGCTCAGCCAAGCTGCACGCGGGCCTAGCCCTCCCATCTGGATCCTTCTGGAAGCCGGCCGCGCTCGGATTGGATCGGGTCGCGACAACCCCGTGAGGAGCGGAGGTTCCGTTAATCGAATGACCGCACGACGAGGACCGCCCCTTCTTAGCTGCGACCCCTTCCTCACGTTTCCCCTCAGCCGTCGTTGCCTCCTCCAGCTTTCCCCACCTGCCCTAGCGCCGCCATGCCGCCGCTCGGATTTGCGCCGCCGCCGACCAAGCTCCTGCGCCACCGCGATACGACACCGGCGTCGCCAATCCTCGGCCATTACCACCGTCACAGCACCCCGGTGGGGTAAGGACCCTTTTCCGCCTCTCTTTCCCCTCGGTTTCACCTCTCCGCGACCGCGCACGCTCGCCGGCGGTCCCGAGTCACGGGCTGCCGCCGCCCCGCCGCTACGGCCACCTTGGCCCTCCCCGCACCCCCTGGATCGTTTCCTCGTGCCCCCCTCTCTCTCCCCGTGCTGGCCGTACCCCGAACCAAGGCCGGAAACGCCCAGGCGCGCGTCCTCCGGCGAACCTCCGCCGCCTCCACCGCACCCAGCGCCTCCCCACCGCCGGAGCTGGCCGGAGCCCGATTAGCCGTCCGATCCAAACCTACGGTCTGGATTAGATCCAGACCGGTACGCGATCCCGGCCGCCCGATTTAGATCCTGTGGACCGCGTGAATGCTAACCCTAGATCTCCTGTCAGCCGTCCGATCGAGATTCAAGCGTCCAGATCCGCGCGTACCCCTTCGCGAGACAGATCTAATCTCAGCCGCCCGTCTTAGATCTAACGGCCCGGATTAGAACATACCCTTTCAGCCTTGTCTTTTTGCTAAAGAACCCCCGGGTTTTCCTGGAATCAACCCGCCGTCCACCCCTAGTTCAAAAGTATTTACGAGCAGGTCCTTTTCTTCTCGTTTAGGCCCCTGGCTTCTCTGGAAATTGAACCCGCAGTCCAGTCTAGGGTTTTTAGCGAGTTAGCCCCAGAGTCTAGGCTTTAATTACGTTTAGGTCCCCGGTTTTCGTCCAGAAGCCCCTGGTTGCTCTGTTTTCTTACAAATAGGTCCCTGGACCCTGTTTCGAGCGTAGTTTCCGCGTTTTAGCTCCGTTTTAAGCGTTCTTTATATCCACGCGATCGTTGTAACACGTAGATTAGTTCTAGGCTAGTTTTGTATGCTGTTTCTATGTAATGTTGTACTGTTTTCTTATATTTTGCTATTGTTTGTGCATGTGTGTATGTGTGGACTATGTTTGACGATCGTGAGTAGACGCGGAGCCCTTGGACCAGTACCAGGAGCAGCCGTCTTCCGAGCAGTTCGAGCAGCAGCCGGGAGAGTACGAGGAAGGCAAGTATAACATGAACCTCCTATCACTTTTAAATACAATTTCATACTGCATTTTAATTCTGTATGCCTATAAGGATTTCCTAGCCACCTTTATATCCTTACATATATCCTATGGGTTGCATTTTGGTTAGTTGTGCTAGGTTGCTGCGCTATAACAAATCTCGGTCCTTTGTAATTAATTTGATTAATGGTCTTATGCAACTTAATTCTGGAGCCGACCCTCTGTGCTGTGTGCTTGAGTGGTTTGTGCGTCCTTAAGAATATGCTTTTGTAGAAACATGGTTTAGGGGGCCAGCACGGTGCTTAGTGCTTGGTTGGCCACTCTCCATAAGGACCGGTTCATAGAGCGACAACCTGGGACAACCGCGCAACCACAAGACTGGTATGGGACGGTCTTGACTTACTAATTAGGTCATTTTGGTTCGGCAGTAACTTACCTGCGTGGGCAAGAGGGGTGGTAAGCTTCAATGGTCCCTGCTCCTCCGGCTTGGTCTGTGCTGTGTGTCTTGTACCCCCGGAGGTGGGCCCCATCGTCGCTGATCCAGAATCCTTAGCGGTTACACCTTACCAACGTGACTCTTTGTAACGATCTCGTAGTGTGCTTGCTAGCCATCTCACCTAAGGAAGTGTGATGAACAACTAGCGTAGCTCACGACTTGTGGGTAAAGTTGTGCAACCTCTCGAGAGCGTAAAACTGATATATCAGCTGTGCTCACAGTCATGAGCGGCCCAGATCCTCCGTCTGATTAGTGGGGTTATCAACCTTTGACGAGGGCAATTCCCCGGGTGGTTTGGTTTGGGTGGTTCTCAGTAGTTCTTAATTAATACTGATTAATTCTTATGCAATTTGGGTTATGGTAACTCATCCACTTGTAGTAATTAGCTTTAATAAAATTTGCCAAGATTAAAAGCTAATGCAGTTGAGTCAGCTAACCTTAGAGCCTCATGCTCGTGTTATACTTGTTGAGTACGAGTTTGTACTCACACTTGCCTCTCTACTTTTCTGTTCTATTTTGGATATCTTTGACTGCTGCTCAGTGCCCGGCAACATGGAGGACTACGTCAGCGGCTTCGACGACTTCTAGGCGTTTGTCTCCCAGTCGACGTCCCTGTGGCGCCCAGCTCTTCATGTATTCCTTTTACGCTTCCGCAACTCTTGAACCGATTCTTGATTCGGTTGTAATAAAATAATTCATTTATGATTCATTTACGATTTATATTAATGTTATTCGTGACATGTGTTGTGATATCTTGATGATCTGTTGTATATATGCGTGACTTGATCCTGGCGCATATATGATTGCTCGATTTATGTTCTTATAAATCGGGTGTGTTACCATGGGAAATTAAGGCCGGATCGAGGCGCGTAGAGTTCCAGAATGATTTAACAGCTGAGAAATATGCTACTCTGATGAATGACAATGTTGAGGACCTCACGGAGCTCAGGCTTTGGTCACTTTAGAAGATCAAGGAAAATAAGGCCAAAGTAGCCCGCGCATATAATAAGAAGGTCAAGCCCAAGGAATTCCAAGTAGGAGATCTGGTTTGGGAAGCAGTACTACCATTGGGAACTAAGGACGCAGCGTATGGCAAGTGGTCCCCAAACTGGCATGGGCCATATAGGGTTGACCAAGTTCTACCTGGAAATGCATATATGCTTGAAGAATTGGATGGTGTCAAGTTCCCGGTGGCAGTCAACGGTCAACATCTCAAGAGATACTTCCCAAGCATGTGGGCCGATGAGCAGTAAAGCCGATGTCATGCATCAGGCTATAAGCCTATGTGACCGAAGGGCCCGAATAAGGTAGCGTCGGAGTTGTGCGGAAGGGTGCAAACTAACAAAGCTCGATGGCCCGGGTCTGTGAAACCGGTGACGTGTGGCAAAATAAGAACGAAGAAAGGAGGCCGATGCGTACGGTTTGCCCACACGTTAAAGAAAAGCATTCCGTAAGTTGTCAAAATAGCCGATGTGAGACCATCAACTCTAGAGGTTTTTGAAGTAATCAACATAATGGGATCACTGAATAGCCGATGTGTGACCATCAACTTTAGAGTTAAAATGTACGCACACAAAGTTTATATGTTAAAGAAATAGGTTTTCTGAAGGAACTCATCAATGGTAGCAATGGCGTCGAGACGGACACGATCAACTTCAGCAATCACTGCTTCGTTGTGGCGGAACCAACCTAAATTACACCGGCTCAAGTACGCAAGTCCTCTCTCAAGGGCTCCAACGTACTTCAAACAGTGTAATCCCTTGGCCTGTCGGGTAACGTTCCGATAAACCACCGAATGCAGGATCAAACAAGGTACCTCGCACGAAGGCGAGTCCAGAGATACAAATGTCATCACATTTTTACAACACAGGCAGGTACAATACATGAGTATTTTAAAAGTAACATTAGTTACCAACTGATGAAAATTATTACAAAACTGGATAAAGTTCCAAGTCTTGCAGCGGAGTTTTAAAGCACGGTAACTGTACACATTATTAGTTCAGATATCACGCTAGCCCTGGCATGATATCACTCGAAGGGGTCTGCGTTGGCCGGGGACGGGTCCCACTCCACGGACCAACCATCAGGCAGAGGGTAGGGCCACGGTACAGGCAGAACTGAGTCATCAGGAAGATTACCTGAACAAAAGTTACAAGGCAACACTGAGTAATCTAATACTCAGCAAGGCTTACCCGCTCATGGTATACATAGCCATGTAAGACTTATGAATGCTTTTCAGGTTTTGGGTAGGGTTTTCAGCTGAAAAGCAACAAAGAGTAGGTCCTTAATTTCAACTTTTAGCTTTCAAATTCTATGTGATTATCCATTCTAGATAAGCACCTATAGCTATTCAAGCATGGTAGAATCTTTGGTCAAACATCATCTTTGATAACCATATAATTGCTCTTGTTACTCTATGTGGTAAAGGGATCAAGCAGTCTTAATCTCCACGAGAAACGGATGATTCCTGAATCAAATTTTAGCCTTGCAAGGGTAAACCTAACTCACATGCTTGGAACATTCAACAATTATTCCGAAGCAACCGTTTGCCTTTCATTCCGACTCGTGGATCAGATCCACCACAAGCGACTGCAGGACCATATGCACATCCAATGTGCAGGACGTACACCTGTAGAGCGACTACACGGCCGTACTCCTGGTTGCCCTGCAACACGTATTCCTACACGTCGAATCGAGTAACAGGAAGAACCAAAATACGAGTGGTGGGAGGTATGTCCACTCCTCGGGCCAATTGGTTACTAGGCTTACCGCTTACCATATTTCGCAGTATGTGGCTAGTACTTTCCAACGCTTAACCACCGCTACCACACACTGTGACCTTATCAATTTTAACAACACAGACGGGGTATCATCTCAACCATAATACCTCACATAAATCCCGTCCGTCATCCTTATAGTGATTACAGGAATGTAAACATTACAACTCCTATATCGCGCGAGTGACAGGAAATCACCCGACTTCTACCGGTCCTATTAACAGAGCAGCTATTCGGACTCAAGTGCTAGTATCCAATACATTGGTTCCTAAGAAAATGTGACTAGGGTAGCTTATATAATTCCTAAGAACGTAATGCAAAGATAGATATATATAATATATGTTGCAGTGTAAATAAAGCAGGGGTTATGTCCGGGGCTTGCCTTCTTGCGTAGGGTTGGAGGCAGTAGTATTAAAGTTTTCCGAACTTTGGTTCGGAGCTTCAGTTAGACCTTCGGCGGTGTTCCCGGGGTCTTCAGAAGCTTCTACGGCTTGATTCAAGATCAGCTCGTAGTCACCATCGGCGAGAGTAGTCGAGTCTACATGATATGCAAAGATGTAAATTAAGTGATGCATACTTTTTTATTTTATTTCACGATAAAGTTGCAATCCAAGAAAACATAACTTCTTTATTGAACACATCTTTTATTTTCCTACTAGGCAGTCATTTATCGAGTACTCATCATTTTATGTAGTTACATGAAGCAACAGGGTTGATTACGTTAAACCTTGAACTAATGGCATTAGGTAGCGGGTTGGGTTAGCTTTAAACATTTCAGCTAATTATAACTACTAACTTCATTTATTTGCTTAACTAATTATTGATACTAACTCTAGGTTATTGCTTAACTATTGACCTATTTTATCTAGATAAGGCATAATCTTTATCATAGCATGTTTTATTTGTTTTGGTGGTTTTACACATAATCCTAGGGTGAGGATTTAGTGAGAAATTACATCACTCAATAACAGTACCTCAAAAATATTTTCAAGATTTTTTGAACATTTAAAACCACAGATATTAAATATACAAGGTTAACCATGCATTATTCATAATTAAATCCTACATTAAGAAAATATTGTATAAATAGTAGGTTAATTATTTTTCCTAAGTACTACATAATAACACAAGATTAATGCAATTGGTTTCATATTTTTATCATTTTCTATCTATTACTATGCATTTCGTAAGGCTACAACTAACTAAACTTAGCATTTAAATTAGAGCACAAAATATACAGAAACTGAAATTCATCCCTTAAAGAAAGTTGTATATCTTAAAAAGAGGATTCCAACAAATTTTAGTTGGCATTTTTATGATTTTTCCTTGATTTGATATGGATTTTCAAAGTGGACAGCATAAATTACATCAGGAGGTCCTTATAGCACTATTTCTATGAGTCACAGGCCTTGCAGAAACCCCCCTAGACTTTTGTATCTTCAAACCCGAGGTCCTTGGCCTTTGTTAGAGAGGGGAATCCGGGTTTGACCAATCTGTTCCGGCGACGGCGATCGCCGGCGGCGAGGGTGGAAGGGTGGAGAAGCACGACCACGTCAGTGCGCACCTGTGGGTGGCTGGAATCGGGTCGGGGCGAGCTGTGGCGGTGGCTCGATAGAGACAGTGCAGCTGGCGATGGGGAAGAACAGCGGGAAGGGCGCTCCGGTGGTCGGGAGGGGTGGGAAAGTAGTCGAGGAGCTTCAGGGTGAGGTGGGGATGCTCGGGGTGGAAACAATTGAGGTCGAGGAGGGCCGGAGGAAAGTGTTCCACGGTGAACAGAAAGCGGTGGCGGTGGAAATCACCGGGAGCTCGTCGGGAAATCGATGTAGTGCTCTAGGGGACCAATTGATGGGTCAGGGAGCTTCGCGGGGTTGATGTAGTGCTGGCTGAGGGGTTGTGGTGGCGTGGGAAGGCTCGGAGCGAGCTGCCCACGGTGAGCAGGAGGCAGCGGCGGACGGTGATCGTCGGTGAGGGTGCTTCGGTGGGAATTGGAAGATGGCTGGGGGCTAGAGAGCACGAGCGGTGGTCGGGAAAGCTTGCGGAGGAGCTAGCGGGGGCAATGGGTGACCGACGGCTACTGCCCACGGCGACCAGTACTTCGCCGGAGGAGCTCGGGGTGCTTGCAGCAGGGGGACTAGCAGTGCAATTGGAGCGAGCACAAGCTACTGGTGTTGCTGAGCAGAAGGGAGAGGGAGATAAGGCAAGCATGCGCGCGATTTACCGCGGCGGCGAGGTGGCGGCCGGCGGGTGCTCAGGGAGACCGCGGCGCGCGCAAGGCAGGATAGCGAGGAGGGGAACAGGGCCGAGCTCGGGGAGAGGACTACGCGTGGAAGGAGGAGAAGCAGGAGGTGGACGGCGGCGGCCTGCACGGTGGCGGCCGGGGGAGATGCACTGGCGGCAGAGCAGAGGAGGCAGAGGACCAGAGGACAGAGGGGGCGCAGAGGAAGAAGAAGAGAGGGAACAGGCCCGAAGGACTAGTTTGAAATTTTTAGAAAGTTCAAGGGCCTCTTAGTAAACTAAAAATTCTCACTGATATCGAGGTCAAATGAAGGAATGCCCAGAACGAAAGTTGTAGAGTTTTTTAAGCTCTACAATATTGTTTTAGGGCCCAAGTTCAGAAACTCAAATTTTGCAGCTTTACATGTTAAATTTTGAACAAAGGTGGAATTTGAATTACCTTTGTCCTTACCAAAGGGGATTTGATCAAATTTTTGATACATTTGCAAATGTTCATGGAATGTCATGATGACTTGTAATCTTACATGTTAGCCCTCAAGTAAACATGAAAATTACTTTTACACATCAACTATTTTACATAAAAGATCCTATGATTTTTGTTTTATTTGCAGTTAGGTCCCTGTTCTTACTTAAAGGCTTAATTCTTTAGATTTTAATCTACCTTTTACACTTTCTCTCTCACAGTAATATAAATTTGACACCTAGTATTTAATTTCTCCTTGGTTTTAATGCTGTCTTCCATTTCATCCTATTTACACTCAAGGACCTATATTTTATAGAAATTACAAATATACCCCTAGTCTTTTGTACTACCCACATATATCATAGCAAGCATACCTACTTCACACTAGAGTCTAGTGTCTATATTTCTAATTACCTGAATGTTACAGCCTTCCCCCCTTAAAAGAATCTCGTCCCGAGATTCGGAAGCAGAGTAGAATCGGACGATTAGATTTAGGAATTGGTTGGAAGGAAGGTTGGGAAATTCCGTTGAAGGTAGGATTCTATTTCCCAAGTTGCTTCTTCTTTGGTGTGATGATCCCATAAGATCTTATACATTTTGATCCTCTTCCTTCTAGTGATCCTTTCCTTGGTATCTAAGATTTGGATGGGTCGTTCAATGTAAGATAGATCAGGTTCAATTTCAATGTCGCTGGTTTCAATGATCTCCGTGGGTACTTTGATACACTTCTTAAGTTGAGAGACATGGAAAACATTGTGAATGGCAGCCATTTGAGATGGAAGGCGAACTTTGTAAGCTGCTGGGCCACAGACTTTAAGAATCTCAAAGGGTCCGAGATATCGGGGTGCTAATTTCCCTTTTACGCCAAAACGTTGAACACCTCTGGTAGGAGATACTCGAAGATAGACAAAATCTCCTACTTGGAACTGCAGAGGTTGCCTTCTTTGGTCTGCATAACTCTTTTGCCTAAGACTGGGCTGTCTTAAGGTTGGCTTGAATAACCTTGACCTTATCTTCGGCTTCGATAACTAGATCTGGTCCAAAGATTTTGCGTTCGCCGGTCTCAGACCAACTTAAAGGAGTTCGACATTTTCGACCGTACAACGCTTCAAAAGGTGCCATCTGAAGACTGGATTGGTAGCTATTGTTGTAAGAGAATTCGGCCAAGGCAAGACATTTGTCCCAGCTTGTACCATAGTGAATAATACAAGCTCGGAGCATGTCTTCAAGAATTTGGTTGACTCGCTCAGTTTGTCCATCCGTCTGAGGATGATATGCAGAACTTCGAATCAGTTTGGTTCCAAGAGCAGATTGCAATTGTTCCTAAAAATGTGCAATAAATTGGGCCCCTCGATCAGAGATGATGGTCTTGGGGACACCATGCAATCGAACAATTTGGTCAAGATAAATTTCGGCATACTTTTTAGCAGAGTGAGTGGTATGCATGGGAAGGAAATGAGCTGTTTTAGTAAGCCTATCAATGATTACCCATATGGAGTCATGCTTTTGGGACGTGTTAGGAAGACCAACAATAAAATCCATACTAATGTCTTCCCACTTCCATGACGGAATGGGTAATGGTTGGAGTGTACCAGATGCCTTTAGATGACTGGCTTTGACTCTCTGGCACGTATCATACTCGGATACATATTTAGCAATTTCTCTTTTCATTCTAGTCCACCAAAAATGCTGTCGAAGATCTTGATACATTTTGGTGCTACCAGGATGAATAGAGAATTTAGATAGATGTGCTTCATCAAGGATTTGTTTATGAAGTTGGTAATCTTTAGGTACAACAATACGATTGTTGAACCATAGAACTCCTTGATGATCTATGTGGAAACACTTATATTTGGCTTCCCCTTGAGATAGTTTGGATTTGATAATTTTGATACCTTCATCATGTAATTGTGACATGATGATTCTATCTCAGAGAGTTGATTCGATAGATAATAGATTTAGACCACCTTGAGGAATGATCTCTAAATTGAGTTTCCTCATCTGATTGCAGAGAGTATCACTAAAAGTTGCTATGGATAAGCAATGACAATGTGCCTTGCGGCTAAGTGCATCCGCAACCACATTGGCTTTGCCAGGATGGTAATGTACCTCAAGATCATAGTCTTTTATTAATTCTAACCAACGCCTTTGCCTCATATTCAGGTCAGCTTGGGTAAAGATATATTTGAGGCTCTTATGGTTAGTGTAAATGTTACACTTAGCACCCATAAGATGGTGTCTCCAGATTTTGAGAGCATGAACAACTGCTGCCAATTCAAGATCATGAGTTGGATAGTTTTGCTTGTGGTTCTGGAGCGCTCTAGATGCATAAGCAATGACTCGGTTGTTTTGCATAAGAACACAACCAAGACCAGTTCTAGAAGCATCGCAGTAAACATCAAAAGGCTGGGTGTTATCTGGCTGAGCTAGCACTGGAGCTATTGTTAGAAGTTTTCTCAAGGTGTGGAACGCTTCATTACATTTGTCGTCCCAACGGAATTTAACTTCTTTCTTAAGTAGCTCAGTCATGGGTTTAGCTATCTTGGAGAAGTCTGGAATGAATCCGCGATAGTATCCCACCAATCCAAGGAAACTTCGAATTTGATGGACTGAAGTTGGAGACCTCCAATCCATGACTTTCTGGACTTTGGTTGGATCAACTGATATGCCTTCACTAGACATAGTGTGTCCCAAAAATTTCACACTATCTAGCCAAAATTCACATTTCTAGAATTTGGAGTAAAGGCGATGATCACGTAGTCGTTGAAGAATGACATGTATATGATTAGCATGGTCTTCATTAGTCTTGAAATATATTAGAATATCGTCAATGAAGACCACGACGAATTTATCGAGTTCCGGCATAAAGACTGAATTCATGAGATATATGAAATATGCCGGTGCGTTAGTAAGCCCAAATGACATAACCAGATATTCATATAGCCCATATCTGGTCGAGAAAGCCGTTTTTGGAATATCACAAGGCTTGATTTTGATCTGGTGATAACCAGAGCGTAAGTCAATCTTGAAAAAGACCTTAGCTCCAGCTAACTGATCGAACAAGATATCAATGCGGGGAAGAGGATACTTATTTTTGATAGTGACTGCATTGAGTGGACGATAATCGACACATAACCTTAGGCTATTGTCCTTGTTCTTTACAAAGGGAGCTGGACAACCCCAAGGTGAAGCACTTGGGCGTATGAAACCACCTTTATCAAGAAGATCTTGAAGTTGGATCTTTAGCTCGGCCAATTCATTTGGAGGCATACGATATGGCCTCTTTGAGATAGGAGCAGTGCCAGGTTGAAGTTCAATGATGAACTCGATGTCTCTGTCTGGTGGCATTCCAGGCAAGTTGTCTGGAAAGACATCGGGAAACTCACAAACTACAGGAATATCCTTTACTTTGATGTTGGCGATGGCATAAGTGCAAGAATGCAGATACTCTTGCTGGGGCAGATAGAGGGTAGTGACTCCATGGTATGGGGAATCAATCTCAATAACCCGGGAAGAGATATCTAACAGTACTCTATGTTCAGTCATCCAATTTGTCCCAAAGTATAATATCAATACCCTCTAAGTTTAGCAAAACCAAATCAGTTTTGATTACTTTGCTGCCTAACTGAATTGGTACACTTCTAATCATTTGATCGGAAGTGATCTTGCCTCCAGGAGTAGAAATCATATATGACCCCTGGGTAGGACAAAGATCAAGTCCTATTTGGGTACCACAATTGTCACTAATAAAACTATGAGTTGCTCCTAAATCAAATAATGTAACAACTGGTTGGTGATGGATAGAGAATGTACCCGACATGATGGGGGCTCCGTCCGGAAGTTCTGCAAGGGTGGTGAAGTTAATCTGCCCTTGCCAGACTTGCATCATTGGCCTCTTGCCCTTGTTTTGGTTACCCTGAGTGGAGCTCTGCCCTTGGTTAAGTTTCTTGGGCCGCGGACAATCTCTGATAAAATGATCCGTACTCCCGCAATTGAAACAGCGATAATTTCTGCCTCTCTGTGGGACTTGTTGCACACTTGACCTTAGGCCGGATTGCTGTGGTTGTTGCGGAGGTACGGGAGGTCTATACCTTCCTTGTTGTCGGGGCGGCCGGAAAACCAGTCTGCCAAAAGGAGCATTCTTCTGTGGCGCTCTGATCTGTGTGTTGGGAACAACCCGATACCTTGGTGATTGAGCGCTCGAGGGTCCAGTAGGGGTCTTTCTCTTCTTCTCAGCATGATGTGCCATGATGCAATCTTCCTGGGTTAAGGCCATATTAACCAACTCGCTGAAATTATTAGCCCTAATAAGATTCAGGCGCTCCTTGAGCTTGGTATTAAGGCCACGACGAAAACGATCTTGTTTCTTGGCGTCATTGTCTGCATGATAGCCTGCAAATTGGCACATATGATTAAAAGTCTGTGCATACTGCAATACTGTGTTAGAACCTTGGGTAAGTGCTAAGAACTCATTCAACTTTCGCTCCAGCAATCCTTCGGGAATGTAATGTGCCCTGAAGGCAGTCCGAAATTCATCCCAGGAGATAACATGTCCCGCGGGCTGCATGGCATAGAAATTATCCCACCATATACGGGCAGCACTGCGAAGTTGCTGGGCGGCAAAATAAGCTTTACTCGAGTCCGCACAAGGTATAGTCAAGAGAGCAAACTTTGATTCAATGATATGAAGCCAGGCATCGGCGTCCAAAGGTTCTTCAGCCTTACTGAAAAATGGAGGTTGGGTACTGAGAAAGTCCTGATAGCTGGCCACTGGAGGATTGAGGTCGTCACGACCTCCTCAGGACTGTTGACGTTGCTGGTTCTGCTGTGCTTGTACCAGCAGATTGAGGAGTTCAGTTTGCCGCGCTATCACCTCGGCTAGGTTGGGAGGTGGCGGTGGCGGTTGTTGAGAACCACTAGCTTGTTCTGCCCGGAAGCCTTCCGGGGTTCCACGCGTGGCTCCAACCATCTAAAACAAAGGAGACGTCCGTTATTAACCACATAACCTTACTCCCAATTTCAGAAGATACATTACTCAAGTAACAATGTACATATTCCATTCAATCATCTCATTTCAGAACATAAAGATAGGGAACAAGAGGATAAAACACGAAGCTTATATTACAACGCAGATTTTGATGGTTTTCCACATCATACATCCAAGGATCCATACACAGACCATCTATGTTACACCAAATGGCGCAAAGTCTAAGTAAGCTACGTTCTATCTAAGGCATTACACTTCCCACAGGTTACATCTAAAGAGTCGATGATTTGACAACTAGAAATCGTCGAAGTTGCCTACAGAAGACTGACTGCCAGAAGAAGAATGGTGGGGGCTAAGAACAAGGTCCCCATGCTCGGAGTCAAGCTCTGAGATCCCTTCAATTTCCTCTGGATCTTCTTCTTCGGCCTTGGGTACAACAGGTGCTGCGGGAGGTATTGGTTGCTGCTACAGTTCTTCAAGGTGAGCCTGGGCATCATCAGCCTCAAGGATTAGATCATGGATTTGTTCCTGAAGGAACTCAATGATGGTATTGCGCTGAGTGATTATGTGATCACTCTCGTTGATCTGATCTTCTCGATGAAGGATGGTCTCATCCTGTGCTGCGATGATCTCATCCTTCTGAGTCACCAAGGCTCGAAGTTGGTCAACTTGAGTGACTTGTCTATCAGCCTCCCTATAGTGATCTCGTGCAGTATTGATCAACTGACCCATCTCACGGCATAGTAGCAGTTGATAGTGATGCTGCACTTTCATAAATCGCATAGTACCCCGAAGTACTTCCTCTATGGAACCTTCTAACCTGTGACCTTCAGGGACTATCCTGAGGTTCCAGTCTGGATCATTGGGATCTGTGGTAGAAAATATACCGATCGACTGTCCTGCAACTTCTCTCGGATGTTGATTACAGAAAAGATAAATGGCTTCCAGTGCTGCTCCTTCGATGGTGTCAACTATTTGATAGCCCATCACGTCAACTTCAATGGGCTGCCATTGAGAATGAAAAGGATGTTGAGGAATAGTCATTCTGACTCGAGCTCGATGAATGCCTTCTTCCTGATACTCAACTGCATCATATTGTGGAGGCTCTGTGTAGCAGAATGACCTTAAAGATTCACAAAGTAAACGAGGAAAACCCTCCCAATGCAGGGCATTGGTGTGGAGATGCCCTGTCGGATCCCAAAAGACGTTGGAAGGGGCTGCCATCTGCAACAAGAATGCAAATGGTAAGATATGTTTACCCTGCTAAGAAATCATAAGGTAAATAGAACGAGACAAACAATTCTGATAACAGCAAGGACTGGAAATCAGATGAATACTTAAGGTACTCGACTAATGTTACCACAAGAATCCCATTAACCCATTCTAGAGATAAACAACACACTATTCATCCTTAACAGAATTAAACATATATTGCATTCTTTTGTTTGACAATGGATTATGCATGCACGTACTATTCGTCCTCTCAACCAAAAACAACTGCCGAATATGTTTGGACTTACGCGGTTAATTTCGGTGGTAAAACACATACGACACTCCCTAATAACTAGTCGATAATCCTACTCATCCTAACCTCTTAATCGTGGTTATTGTACCTGCAGAAGACCACAATATATATCCAATGGACCTTTCATGCCAGCATGTCATGAAAGCGTCCCCAATCATTACTGTTCACTATAGAAATAGCATTCGTACAATTACTGCCGTACAGACAATGTTAACATACGTTATCGAAACAACGTATTCACGGGGGTACCGCAACATGCGGGGGTATGAACAGCGATCGCCATACCCTGCGCCGAACCATATACTCCCAATATAATCAACCGAAGTTGATATATTGGAAGCATCTCAAGTAGGCCACTGCTTGAGAAACAGCGTTCGGTTCGCATCACCGACAGGAAGGCTAACTCCCCAGTTAGGTGAGGATCCTTACCTCCTTACCTCACCAGCGAAGGTGTCGTTACAGAAAGTAAAGTTGGGTTGTGCATAAATTTAAGTTTTGATAGAAAAGTAATGCTGGTAGTTAGAGTTATATATATATATACTGTAGCCACCTCTAATTCCCTTGAATATCACCCAAGGGCTTTACGTACTGAGCACAATCCTTAACGAATCCAACGCGGTTTTACAAATACTTGGTTAGTCAAATTTTATACCAAAAGTATTCTTAAGGCGTTTCATATCTCCAGTGTACCCTTGTTAGCTCTGATACCAGCTGTGGCGGAACCAACCTCAATTACACCGGCTCAGTACGCAAGTCCTCTCTCAAGGGCTCCAACGTACTTCAAACAGTGTAATCCCTTGGCCTGTCGGGTAACGTCCCGATAAACCACCGAATGCAGGATCAAACAAGGTACGTCGCATGATGGCGAGTCCAGAGATACAAATGTCATCACATTTTTACAACACAGGCAGGTACAATACATAAGTATTTTAAAAGTAACATTAGTTACCAACTGATGAAAATTATTACAAAACTGGATAAAGTTCCAAGTCTTGCAGCGGAGTTTTAAAGCACGGTAACTGTACACATCGTTAGTTCAGATATCACGCTAGCACTGGCATGATATCACTCGGAGGGGTCCGCGTTGGCCGGGGACGGGTCCCACTCCACGGACCAACCATCAGGCAGAGGCTAGGGCCACGGTACAGGTAGAACTGAGTCATCAGGAAGATTACCTGAACAAAAGTTACAAGGCAATACTGAGTAATCTAATACTCAGCAAGGCTTACCCGCTCATGGTATACATAGCCATGTAACTAGACTTATGAAGGCTTTTTAGGTTTTGGGTAGGGTTTTCAGCTGAAAAGCAACAAAGAGTAGGTCCTTAATTTCAACTTTTAGCTTTCAAATTCTATGTGATTATCCATTCTAGATAAGCACCTATAGCTATTCAAGCATGGTAGAATCTTTGGTCAAACATCATCTTTGATAACCATATAATTGCTCTTGTTACTCTATGTGGTAAAGGGATCAAGCAGTCTCAATCTTCGTGAGAAACGGACGATTCCTGAATCGAATTTCAGCCTTGCAAGGGTAAACCTAACTCACACGCTTGGAACATTCAACAATTGTTCTGAAGCAACCATTTGCCTTTCATTCCGACTCGTGGATCAGATCCACCACAAGCGACTGCAGGACCATACGCACATCCAATGTGCAGGACGTACACCTTTAGAGCGACTACACGGCCGTACTCCTGGTAGAGCGACTACTTTGGTTTGGAGCTTCAGTTAGACCTTCGGCGGTGTTCCTGGGGTCTTCAGAAACTTCTACGGCTTGATTCGAGATCAGCTCGTAGTCACCGTCGGCGAGAGTAGTCGAGTCTACATGATATGCAAAGATGTAAATTAAGGGATTCATACTCTTTTATTTTATTTCACGATAAAGTTGCAATCCAAGAAAACATAACTTCTTTATTGAACACATCTTTTATTTTCCTACTGGGCAGTCATTTATCGAGTACTCATCATTTTATGTAGTTACATGAAGCAACAGGGTTGATTACCTTAAACCTTGAACTAATGGCATTAGGTAGCGGGTTGGGTTAGCTTTAAACATTTAAGCTAATTATAACTACTAACTTCATTTATTTGCTTAACTAATTTAAAACCATAGATATTAAATATACAAGGTTAACCATGCATTATTCATAATTAAATCCTACATTATGAAAATATTATATAAATAGTAGGTTAATTATTTTTCCTAAGTACTACATAATAACACAAGATTAATGCAATTGGTTTCATATTTATATCATTTTTATATCAATTACTATGCACTTCCTAAGCCTACAACTAACGAAACTTAGCATTTAAATTAGAGCACAAGATATACAGAAACTGAAATTCATCCCTTAAAGAAAGTTGTAGATCTTAAAAAGAGGATTCCAACAAATTTAGTTGGCATTTTTTTTTTATTTTTCCTTGATTTGATATGGATTTTCAAAATGGACAGCATAAATTACATCAGGAGGTCCTTAGAGCACTATTTCTATGAGTCACATGCCTTGCAGAGACCCCCCTAGACTTTTGTATCTTCTAACCTGAGGTCCTTGGCCTTGGTCAGAGAGGGGAATCCGGGTTTGACCAATCTGTTCCAGCAACGGCGATCGCCGGCGGCGAGGGTGGAAGGGTGGAGAAGCACGACCACGTTAGTGCGCACCTGTGGGTGGCTGGAATCGGGTCGGGGCGAGCTGTAGCGGTAGCTCGACGGAGACAGTGCGGCCGGCGATGGGGAAGAACGGTGGGAAGGGTGCTCCGGTGGTCGGGAGGGGCGGGAAAGTAGTCGAGGAGCTTCAGGGCGAGGTGGGGATGCTCGGGGTGGAAACAATTGAGGTCGAGGAGGGCCGGAGGAAAGTGTTCCATGGTGAACAGAAAGCGGTGGCGGTGGAAATCCCCGGGAGCTCGTCGGGAAATCGATGTAGTGCTCTAGGGGACCAATTGATGGGTCGGGGAGCTTCACGGGGTTGATGTAGTGCTGGCTGAGGGGTTGTGGTGGCGTGGTGTGACGCCCTGAAAATTTACTTAATAAAATCATGCGCTTGAGTAATTCGTAAAATCTGTTCGACGTCAAAACCCTAACCCTAACCGGAGTGCTGTTCTGTTCCGCATCGCCGCCCACGCGCGACCGTCCGCCGTAATTAACGCAGACGCGACTCCCTTCGCGCGAATACCGCGCGCGTGGCCGACCGGCCGCGGTCGCCGCCGCGACCGGCGCCGACGCGCCCCTTCCCCCTCTCTCTCCTTTTCCTTTTTCTCCCTCCCATTTCTTCCTTTTCTTTTCTTTTTCCAACCTCTCTCTCTCTTTTTTCTTTCTCTCCTTTCCTCTCTCCCCTTTTCCTTTTTCTTTCCCTTTTCCTTCCTCCTTTCTTTTTCCCTCTTCCCTTCTCCTCCCCTCTCTTTCCCCTGACTCTGCTCCCGAGCGCCACCCGCCGCACGCTGCCGTGCCGCGCACGCCCCCACGTGCCCCGCGTGGCCGTGCGCCACGCCGAGCGCCGCGCCGTGCCCGCGCCCCGCCCTGTGCCCGGCTGCCGTGCCCAAGCGCGCGCGCGCGCGTGCACCGCGTGCCGCGCCGCCCGCCGTGCCGCCCGCGCACGGCCGAGCCGTGGCGACGCGCCGCCCGCCGCTGCACCCCGCCTCGCCGCCTGCGCCGCCCCCTGTGCGCACAGCACCCGGCCCCTCCCCACGTGCTTGACGCCGCGCCCCGCGACCCCGGGCGCCATTAATGGCCGTCCCGAGGCCGCTCCGCCGGCAACCGCCGCCTACCCCCTCCGGCCGCCTTTAAATAGACCCCGCGCCACCCCTCGTCTCCCCCACAGCCCCCACCGCCGCCTCCTGCCTCTCCCCGCGCCCCCATCGCCGGCCGCCCGAGCCGCACCAACCGCCGCCGCAGGCCACCGTCGCCCGGCCCCCTCGCTCCACCTCGGCTCAAGGTGAGGCCGGGGATGGGTTCCCCGTGCCCCCCTCCTTCTTTTCCCCCCCCCCCCCACCCCGAGCCGCCCGGGCCTAGGCCGCCGGATTGGGGCTGGCGCCGAGCTCCCTCCTCCACCTCTGTTTTCCTCTGGCAAGAGGAGGAAGAAAGGGGGGCTTTTGCCCAAAGCCCCTCCCCCCTTTCCTGTTTTTCCAAATAAGCCCCCCCCCCTCACTCTAACACACATATCCACCCCTTTTTACAAAAGTAACCCGCTCTTTTTAATATTTCAAACCAAGCCCCCCTCACCACGTAAACCTAATTACACCCGACACCGTTAGTATGCCCTGAATATTTCTAGTATTCGCAAATAAGCCCTTACCCCCTTTAGATAATTACGAACAAGTCCCTGGACCCCCGTTTAAGCCCTAAGACCACCTTTAGCGCGTCATTTTATGTGCGAAACGACCTCCGATTGACCCGAAACTTTACCACTCCGCTTCTAGTATAGTTTTAGCCATGCCATTAAGAAACCACCCAAAGATATCATCCCTAACTCCATAACTAAATTATTTCCGATTCGAGCTTAACGATGAAAGCTTTTAATTCTTGTGCTTGATTGTGTGTCTGTTTGTTTGCGTCGTAGGACACGGAGTGAACGAGGAAGGTCCCGAGCGTGACCAAGCAAACGAGGACCAGTACTGCGACCCCGAACCCGAGGGGCAGTGCTACGATCAGGACCTCCCGCAAGAGTTTGACGATGGCAAGTTCAATTCCGCCCTTTGATGCATGTTTCTGTCCTAGTTTTTATAAACACAACCCAGTGGCCTATTTTATAAAATTGCATGGTTTTGCGTGCTGAAAACATGGTAGGATAGCCACCCTTGTTTGAGATAACCCTACTTTGACCACCTGGTTTTATAAAGAAAATGTGTGTGTGTGGGAAGGGATAAAATGTGGTTTTGAAAAGTGAGTTAGACGGGATGGATGACATTTCTGTGTGAATTGCCTTTGGTGTGCTCGTACCTGTGTGGTTGAGCAAGGAAGGGAGATATCCATCTTGTCACCCCTAAGGACCGAGTTGATGTGACATCTCACTTAGCTTCCTGTCGTGCAAACCACTTGACCGTTGTATGGGCAACGGCTTAGCATAAATCCCACTAGTTAGTCTGATAGCCATCAGGAGAGCTGAGAGCAACGGGTGATCAAGGAGAAGGGATAAGCTCTGTGTGACTTATGCCCTGGTTAGACCTCGGAAACAGGTTGAGTAACCCCTTGGTGGATCCCGTGATGGCTAGTCAGGTCTAGCTAAGGTGGGTAAGGGCTTTGATGGGATCTGCACCGGCACTAAGGTGTTCGTGCTGTGGTACCCCACCTGTGGGTAAAGTTGCACACCTCTGCAGAGTTGAAAATCTATTCGAATAGCCGTGCCCACGGTATTGGGCAAGTTACGGTGTGGTCACATAACTAGTGTTTCTCTCTGGGAATGATTGGGCTGGTGTGAGTCGTTTGGAAGGTGTCCGGCAGTTGTGCCGTGAGCTACGGCGGACGGGGAGTCCGGTAGCATTTTCAAACTTGGATCCTGTGTGGATCCACACTGTGTGCTCCTTGGTATAAGAAAACCTGTTTTGAAAAGTGCTTTTAAAACGAACCCCTGTATATAACTGTGTTTTCCGCAAATGAACCGTAACCTTATCCTTGGATTATCCTGTGCATTAAATTCTATTATACCCCCCCTCCATGGGTATGATTGGACTTGCTGAGTACGTTTGTACTCACCCCATTCTTACTTTTATAGTGGAAGACCCAGACTACGTCCCCGAAGACAACGAGTAGGGTTTCGTCCTGCACCCAGTCTTGCCTGTGGTTGAGGCCACCGTTGGATTCCGCATGGCGCAAGACTCTGATGATCCTTTGTTCGTAGCTAGTGTAGTTGTGTGGGTTTTGGTTGTAATCCTCGCGATAGTGGCGCTTCACTGCCCATTACCGTGTAGAGTTGTACGGTGATGTACCATCTGATGTAATAAAAGTGTTATCAGCCTCCTGGGACTGATAGAGCAACACTTTTAAGTCTTCCCTGATGGGGGGACGCTTCACATGGGAAGGCTCGGAGCGAGCTGCCCACGGTGATCAGGAGGCGGCGGCGGATGGTGATCGTCGGTGAGGGTGCTTCAGTGGGAATTGGAAGATGGCTGGGGGCTAGAGAGCACGAGCGGAGGTCGGGAAAGCTTGCGGAGGAGCTAGCGGGGGCAATGGGTGACCGACGGCTGCTGCCTACGGTGACCAGTACTTCGCCGGAGGGAAGGAGTGGGCGGCGAAAGCAATTTGAGCTCGGGGTGCTTGCAGCAGGGGGACTAGCAGTGCAATTGGAGCGAGCACAAGCTACTGGTGTTGCTGAGCAGAAGGGAGAGGGAGATAAGGCAAGCATGCGCGCGATTTACCGCGGCGGCGAGGTGGCGGCCGGCGGGTGCTCGGGGAGACCGTGGCGCGCGCAAGGCAGGACAGCGAGGAGGGGAACAGGGCCGAGCTCAGGGAAAGGACTACACGTGGAAGGAGGAGAAGCAGGAGGTGGACGGCGGCGGCCTGCACGGCGGCGGCCGGGGGAGCTGCACCAGCGGTAGAGCAGAGGAGGTAGAGGAGCAGAGGACAGAGGGGGCGCAGAGGAAGAAGAAGAGAGGGAGCAGAAGAAAGTTCAAGGGCCTCTCAGTAAACTAAAAATTCTCACTCATATCGAGGTCAAATGAAGGAATGCCCAAAACGAAAGTTGTAGAGTTTTTCAAGCTCTACAATATTGTTTTAGGGCTCAAGTTCAAAAACTCAAATTTTGCAGCTTTACATGTTAAATTTTGAACAAAGGTGGAATTTGAATTACCTTTGTCCTTACCAAAGGGGATTTGATCAAATTTTTGATACATTTGCAAATGTTCATGGAATGTCATGATGACTTGTAATCTTACATGTTAGCCCTCAAGTAAACATGAAAATTACTTTTAAACATCAACTATTTTACATAAAAGACCCTATGATTTTTGTTTTATTTGCATTTAGGTCCCTGTTCTTACTTAAAGGCTTAATTCTTTAGATTTTAATCTACCTTTTACACTTTCTCTCTCATAGTAATATAAATTTGACACCTAGTATTTAATTTCTCCTAGGTTTTAATGCTATCTTCCATTTCATCCTATTTACACTCAAGGACCTATATTTTATAGAAATTACAAATATACCCCTAGTCTTTTGTACTACCCACATATATCATAGCAAGCATACCTACTTCACACTAGAGTCTAGTGTCTATATTTCTAATTACCTGAATGTTACATTCGTCCTCCTCATCCACTCCCGGCATCACGTGTTTGCTCAGAGCACTCAGCTCGGCCAGATCTACCTTCAGTTCAGCGGTCAGGGCTTCTACCTCCCGTTTGGAGCTTGCAATAAGCTCTTTTTCTTCTTGGATGCGCTGGTTGGTGGCCCGGACTTTGGCCTCGAGATCCTCTAAATCCTTCTCCAGAAGAAGAAGCCGTTGGGCGGAAATAGATGTGTCAGCCTTGGCGTCCAGAGCAGCTTTCTTCTTGTTGACCGACTAACACCGCTCAGCAATATTGGTTCAAAAGGGGGATTGAGAGCGACGGGCCTCAATCCTATGGCGAGCTTCTGCTACTTTTACCCGAAAGGAAGGGAGGTGCCCGGCCGGCAAGAGCTTGACTTGAAGACCCACGGGAAGCTGGGAGTTGACCTCATCGAGGATCCGCTTTACCGTGCTGGAATCCTGGACCAGGGCATCAATCAAACCCGACAGAAGATCCTTCATGCAGAGAAGCTAACTGGCGACGGTAGTTGAGTCCGGTTGAGGATCATCGGCTTCTAGTATGGCCGACCCGACGGACGCGGGATCAAACGCAAGCAATTCTGAGAGGTTCAGGCTTTGAAAGGAGGCATGTGAGTAGAGCAGTACAGAAAGGAACGAAAATGACCTGTGAGTAAAACATACCTATCCTGGGAGGGAAGTAGCGACAGCCGATGAAGAAGTGATCGGCTCTTGAAGGCGCGTCCCTTCTGGAGGAGGAACGTTGACAGCGGGAAAAGTGAAGGTCGGCTCTCAGGGGGTCACCTTTTCAGAAGGTGGAGTGGCAGCCGACAAAGCAGCAGTCGGCTCTGGCAGGCGCGTCCCTTCTGAAGGAAGATTGGCAGTCGCCGAAGCGATAGCTGGCCTCTCCAAAGAAGAATCAACGACCGACGCGGCCACAATTAGTTCCGGCAGACCTTGTGGGATGACTGGTGTATCAATCAGCGTCAAAGGGCCTTCCAGAGCTGTTGAGACAGGATCATGAAGAGTAATTAGAGCATTGACAGGTGCTTCCACATCCTCTGGAACCTCTGAAGCTGAATCTTTTTGGCACGGGGGTTCCTCCCCACTGGAAATGTCCACAACGACGGGCTGCAAAGAAAGCAAGTGTGATTGATAAGAATGTACATAAACGGAGGGGCAACTACTAAAAAGGGGATCCAAACTTGGCTAACGACCGGAGTTTCTTGACTAGGGGAAGATGGCCCATCTTCTTTCTGGATTTTCCTGACAACCACCTTCCTCGTCTTAGCACGAGCTCGGGGGGCAACAACGTCAGAAGATCGTCTCCGCTTGGGGGTCAGCTTTGCGGTGCTGGGCTGGATCTGCATAATACTTTTTGAAGGAGGAGGCACATTTTTGCCAAAAAGAACTACAGGGGCAATTGGCGAGAACTGAAAGACAGATCCATCATCACTCTTGGGCTCTAGGCCATCCTCCTGCTGCAGAAAGAGTAAATAGAATCAGAAAGATTCAATAAGGTTAAAAGAAGAAACGATAGGTGAACGGTAATACCTCTCCTTTAGGGATTTCATATTCAGCATAAATCTGTTGCAGCATCGGCCCCAAGGCTCTCCGAAAAACATGAGTCTTCCACATCAACCACCAGTCCTCGAAGTCGATAGCCGAAGAAATAAAGGCAAGGTCAACAGGAATCAGGATGAGAAGGTCTAAAAACAGACTGTAGCATCTTTGGGTGGTGACGGCGTTAGGAAGGTCAACCCTGTTTGATGTCAAATGATGAAGGAAGAAATGTGGAGGCACTTGCCCAAGACCAAACTGCCGGGCTGCTATGACCGGCTGGTAAAACTTATATCCCGGTTTGATGATCAGGTTGGAAGTACTCATGCCGACTGGGAGGAGGCAAGGACGAATCATGATGGAGTATAGATGCCTGGTGTCAATATCATGGGCGAAGTCAGCTAATCGGAATGTGGCTGGGTTCTCAAAGATTTCAGAATCAGCATACGGGAGGAAGATTGGGTTGTCCAGGCCTTTGTAAAAAATCCTAAACCATCATGAGGCGTCTGAAGGATTTAACTTCCCTCCAGGGAGACTGTATAAGGCCTGTCCGAAGTTGCTGCATCGGATTTGTCTCCCGCTCTGGTCTGGAAAAGAGTTGTTGGCCAGAGAGGGGAAATTTGGGATGAAATCTTGGATGTAAAGGTGAGCCCATAGTTGGATGAACCACCAGGGACCACCAGTCCTAAGTTTTTCTGTGAAAGAAGACTCAAGGACATCAGATGAAGGTATCTGTAGATTTCTCCAAGGAATAATTTACCAAGACCAATAGTATGACCTTTGGCCAGCTCATACGGAAGAGGAAGATAGTTCTTGGTTGGAGCAAGTGAAGGGCCACAGAAGAGAAAGTGTTCTAGCCATAGATTTAGGAAGGCTGTGTTCTTTCTCTATCACAAATCCTTTTGTTTTCAGATGTTGGTTTAGATATGCGCTCCAGTTTGTGCAATCTGCTTTGGAAGATAGTTTGAAGGGGACTACAGAAAGCATATAAGCAGAGGGACAAGATGATGAGATGTCCAAGCCGGTAAACATCATAACATCTAAAAGAGTTGGGTTCATTGGACCGTGTCCAAAGAGGAAACAGTTCAAGGCATCGGACCAAAAATAGCCGATGATCTTCAGAAGGTTTTCATCCTTTTCAAGAGGGGAAAGAGACAGAGACAGGGCATCGGCTATCCTTATGGATTCCCATAAAGGCTGGTAGGTGTTCGCCACCCTGTTATACTAGGCTACCCAGCTTTCTGGAGGATTTGGCCAAGCGCGAAGGCTATCGGACCAAGATTCTAGATCTATGTCTTGACTCACGAAGGGGATTCGATTAGCCTCGCAAGAAATTAGATCTATGGGCTTCTCGTAAGGACGAGGCCCAAGACAGAAAGAATTGGGGGAAGAAGGATGCGGTAAGAGGATATCGGAAGCCTGAAAAGACCCATGAAAGACAAAGTAGTCGAAGAAGGAGTCATTTAATAGCGCAATGAGTCTTGTGATTACTGCATTAAATTAACAGAGGTTGGAGTTTTACCTTCAGACCGAAGGCATTCGCGCCAGTACTCGAAGACTCTGCCACCGGGAACCTTGATGAAGTCGAGAACCTGGGGAGTAGATCTAGGGTTGTTGGTGCAAAATTGAGCGCGTATGCTGAGGCTCATAGGAGAATTTCATGGCTAGGGTTTATGAGCAAAAGGGATTTATGGAAGGAAACCCGGATTTTGGGAATCTTCAGAGACCTATCTTGGAGAAGGATTTGGGTTCGGGCGGAGAATGGAATGAATTAAAGAACCGGTGCGAATCCGGATCGGCATGTTCTGAGGTAGGGAACCGATGCGTTGTCATCGGCTCCTAATGGTTCGTTTTGTTTAAAGAAATCATAAGACAGAAAAGGGGATTTTATTCACAATGAGGAAGTAAGTACAAAAGGGGAGCCGATTGCTCCTAGAGCCGATCTATCGGCTTAGTGCTATGGTCTACCACCAATAGACGTTAGAGGTCTTGCAGCGTTTGGTCAGCGTGGCCGTGCTGACATCACTGTCGTCGCCGCTGCTATTGCCATTGCTATCATCATCTCCGCTGCTGCTGGTGGTGAAGTTGCCTTCATCCTTGGCGTCCTCATTGTCCTCAGCGGCATCTTCTGATGATTCACCAAGAAGGAAGTTACCTGTTACTGAGTCTCTTTCAGTTGAGGAGGAATCGACTTTTTCTTCCAAAGAGGAGAGCTCTTCTTCCCAGGATGCATCGTCTTCGTCATCCTCCTCCAGCTCGGCTCTAAGAAGAAGTGTGAGATCTTTGCCATCGGTTAGGGATTCATCATCCTCTAACCAGGATTGGAAGTCCCATTCCTCTGCATCCCAATGCAGGGGGCAAGGACCTCGTACGCAGCTATCGGATCATACTCTAGAGTAGGCTCTCGGGAAGACTCAGACTCAAAGGAAATAACAGAAGAGGCAGAGGAAGAAGACCCATTGCAAGAGGAAGAAAGAGTGGTTTGGATGTGTTTGTCAGTGGCTGAAGAAAGAAGACGATTAAGAAAGTGCCGGGGGTAAGCTTATAAAGGCAGAGGCGGAAGGTGAAGTGAATCGGCACCATAACGGTTCCCAAGGAGCCTGATGCAGAGCGGTCATATCCCCTGGAAGTTGAAGAGGCACGTCTGTACGGAGTTTAGAAGTCGAAGAGTCGAGGCGATTAAAAAGGAGATGGTTTCAGAATTATCATTGCCGAAACCAGGGGGCATGTGTTATCGCCATAATTTAGACAGGCCAAAAGTGGGCCGTGGAGCAAGATGGGTTTGGAGGATAATTATAATGGGCTTGCGAATCGGACCCTGTGCAGATATTTTGGGCCCAGGGAGGCCGTGTATCTAGGTAGGTATGCTTAAACAATTTAGATAGAGATAGTTAAGATTTCTGTCGTGTTTGGTTAGGGTTGGTTAAGAAAGGAAAGTCTACGGACTATAAATATGTATCATGGGTAAACAATAAAGGAGAATCAATCATTCATCAACAACTCTTGGCGCATCGCCTCCCTGTTCTAGGGTTTCTCGGGTAAGTGCCGTGCAGCCCCGGTCACGTCTTGCGTGATCGGGGCAGCATTGTCCTTACATGTTTACATTTGTGTTTGTCGTTCTGAAGCATTGTTGATGGCGAGTAGCACTAGTTATCTCAACGCATGTAGAACAACGATTACTCTTTTCTAGGTTTTAATTATGTTCTGTTCGTTATCTATAAGCATTTAGCTATTATCATACCCAAGTTTGGGTACGAGGGCAGCATCTTGCTCTATTCTTATTTAGTAGATCCAATCTATCATGGTTAGTCTTTGACCATCAGAGATTTGGTTTAATATCTGCGTAATTATGCCCTACAAACGAGTTGAAAGTTCCGGCGGTATGATTGGTATCTTGTAATAGCTTAAAGAGGGATTGTTCCAGGAATCGGCTTTCGGGTTGGTTGTTAGGCCTCTGTTTAGGTTGTTGTGTTGCTGCGCTTTTGTATCTGTTAGGCTCAATTGTGTGTAGGATGTTCCGATTACGCAGTGAGAGCTTTAACCATTGTAGATTGGATTAGCTTAATGTTTATAGAGTGAGGTTTGCACTGTTATCCGATACATTTGCCTTATTCATAGATCCGATCCGGTATTGAACACAATCGGCTCTTTACAGCCGATACGGGGAAGCATCCGATGAGCCGATTATGGCTCGGACTAATGTTTACATGTGTCTGTGCTTGCAGGAAACTAATACATAATACCTTCCTGATCAGGTATAGGGTCAGGTGGCACGCCTAGCGACTCCAAGCCAGGGCGTGTGTCAGATCTCGGGCCGTTGACCGAGGGGCCTGTGACAGTTCATGTACTTGTAAGCTAGGCATATAATTTGTTAAGTGAAATATGTGTTTGTTAGTGTAAAGCTTGTGTATGTTTATGTGAAGCTTTTGAAAATTTAAAGTGCAAAAAAAAGGGGTATTTATGTAATTTTACAAAAGTACAAGTCCTTTTATGCAAAATAGGTGATTTACCAAAGTAACCTTCCAAAATTACTAGAAGCCAAAGGGAAATAATGTAAGTAATCATGACTTACATAGCATCTTGCAAATAGGTCCAAGGTTATATAAAATTTACCCTAACAAGGACAAAAATTTTATAAAATTCAAATTTAGTCCAAGTCTTAAAATAAAACTTCATACTTTGGAGTTCAAAACCTAAAACAAAGTTGTAGAACTTGAAAAGTTGTACAACTTTCATTTTGGTCACATCTTTGTTTGAGCCCTAGAACAGTGGTTAAATTCTTCTTTACCGGGAGGTCCCTGCAATTCTCTAAAATTACAAACAGGTCCTTGAGAAACTCCCTTTCTCTTCCTCCTCTGGCGCTGCTCTGTTTCTCTGCTCTGCAGCTCGCCGCTGTTTCTGGCCGCCCTCGCCACCTCCTGCTGCAGGTCAGTCCACGCGTCGCCTCAGCCCTAGCGCTGATCCAATTCTCGGCCACCACCACCCCTTCGGCTCCTCCTCTTCCCATATCCGGCCGCTCCGCTTGCTCCCTTTTTCCCTACTCCGCCACCGAGGCCTCCACGACTCCGCAATCCACCGGTCCTTTGCCTCCGTTTCTGTTCCACTCAACGGAATTCCCTCCCCCTCCTTCCCGTGCGTCTCCCCTTCCATGTCCTGCCCCTGGGCACCGTTAGCAGCTGCTGCTGCAGCTAATCCCATTTCTTCCCCGGTCTTCCTCCCGCACGGTCACTACCTCTGCCGCCGCTCGCCCCCACGCCGCCCGGTACCCACGCGCCACCAGGCCAGCAGCGCTCCCCTGGCCTTGCCCAGCACCGCCCTTGCTCTCCTCAGCCCAGAGCTGCACTGCCTCTCCTGCCCTTCCCCGGCCGGAGCAGCCTGCTCCACTGAGCTCCGCCCCCCACCACCGAGGACCTCCTTTTGGCCCTCCTCCTCGCCTTTTGACCCCCAAAACGGACTCCTGGTATGCTGCTCGTCCTCCCCGGCCGCCGGCGTGGCCTCCTCCCACTGGAACCGAGCCCCCCCCAAGCGCCTCCTCTGTTTCAAGTTCACGTGAAGGACCCTGTGCAACAATTGAAACAATGTTAGGGGGTTATCTGCACTGTCATACACTCATATGTATAGTTTCTATGGACCAAATCGCTTAAAACTTTGAAAATCCGTAGGAAATGGTATAAAAATCGTAAAATATCAAATAAAGATGTTTTGGAATCCTTGTAAGTAGATCTATGCAGTATGTGTATAATTTTGTATGTGTTAGTAGAAAAATCTTACTCTAGCTTTTTGCCTAAGCTTATTAGGAATAAATTCCTATCTGTAGTTCTAGAAGTCAAAAATTTATGAAATTTATGCATTAGCTTACTCTTTACATGTTTAATTTACTGTAAAAATTTCGTGCTCAGAAACTACGTGTATGTTATAAATCTACTTTTGTTCAATTCGTCTTGTTGGAACTAAAATAAATGCTTTAGGGTAACAATAAATACTGGTAAAATTGTTTTTATACTCCTTATTAGTGTATCATCATACAAATTAATCTGTGCTACCAGATCCTTGCTGTATGACAAGTGTTGCCTTTATTTGGTTCCTAAATATAGTTTTTCTTTTTAAGTGTTACTAAGATGTGCTTTCCTACCTTTGAATCTCAGTAGCTGATTAGTGCTCCTAAATAAATCATGTTACTCTTGTTGGATACTTATAACATGGATTAGGGTTACAACGAGTGTCTCTGTGCGGCTGCTCAGGTTCTGAGCATATACTTTAAAGTTGATTGCTTAAGCGTGGTATTGTTTGTATACTTATTAAAACTATCTCGTAACCCTAATACAACTTAACTAACATACCTGAAACCGTGTGACACTTGTGCCATGATGTACGACTTGAAATGATTTATGAACCATTAAAGGCTATATTTAATCCTGTATGTTTATTGTTGCAATATGTTTCTTATGCCACTTGTTTAAATCTTAATTAGACTTGTTGTGCAACTCTAAAACATACGAGATGTCTAATCTGAAAGTGAAACAGTTGATTTATATTTAATCTGCTGATTGTGTGATGTTAGACTTAATTAGCTCTTGGTAGCCAAAGTCCTTGCAATAGATTGACTAAAGATAATTTGTGCACTGTGCCTGATGTACTTGCTGCCCCTATGGCAGACTTTTTGTGATATTTGGTTAATCTTTATTCATAGGGATGCTCATACCTTTGCTCTGGCCTTGATTACAATCCTGTTGGAGCCCTTTCCTATGTAATGATCCTAGTATACTTTGTGTATCGACTGCTTAGTCGATACACCTTTGTAACTATGCTTAGCAATCGGCTACTAGTTCAGTCGATTTTCGATAGGCGTGACCCCATCGGCCATGAGCCTTTTTACTTCTTTCCTACCAGCAAAAGCCCCTCGGCCCGATGTTAACCACCCTACCGGTCCGATCCGATGTTAGTGCCCTAACCGACCTGGTCCGATCTAGACAACTGCGTCGGCTATACGTCAATCGGTTGTTTTGCTGATATAATCGAACCAATCAAACACTAATTACTTCGGTTAACACTCCAGTCAAGAATCGGATAGGCATATCCAATAGAGAACGTATCTATCGGCTAAGCACAGCCGGTACAGCATAGGGAATCGTCTACTTATGCCGATTCACAAATCTAACGATGCGCACAGTGGTCAGCTAGCCATCTGATTTCGATGACGTATCGACTGCACATAGTCGATGTATCGGAGATGCCCACACGATCTTAGGGTTCTTGCTATCGACTGATCTAAACTGATTCTAGTTGTTTCCCATAGCGGTCAAATATGGCCAGTCAATCCTTAGTTTTCCCATCCTTATCCACACACTGCTATCAGCCGATTTATCGGCTGAGAGATCGGCTATATGCTTCACGGTCACATACCCTCAACCACACTCCAATCGGCTGCACCTCTATAGAACATATCGCCATCGGCACAAACCTATCAATCACATCTTCTTTAGTTTAATTCTGCACTTATGGTCTCACCAACCTAATTTGATATTAGTGTTTTGTTACACCTAATTCTTGAAATAGGTCTAACTTAGATAACCCCATCGGCTGTACGGCACTCAATTGTTGTACTGACATAATCAAGCCGATGCAACCACACCTAGTTACCTAGGATAACACTTAAACACATCTCATTTAGGCACAGCCAGTATAAAGTAGAACAATCAGCTACACGGCTGATATGCCCCAATAGATGTAGGAAAACATTAAGGCTGAAGGCCGGCTACACAACTGACCCACCAGTCGGTGGAGTACGCCAAGACACAGACCATACGGATGCATAGTTTGACTAGTCTACCAATATACCATCGACTAGTTACTCGCATTAATCGACTAGCATGCCGATTCACAGATCGACTAGAACACGTACACAAATCGGCTCAGCCAATGTTTACACAATCAACCAGTTTTGTTAAAGCATAGATCGGCTATGCCAATACGCACGTAATCGGCTAGGTATGCCGATACCCACATAGATTAGTTAAGACACAGCTGCTTTAAGAATCACCCCTTTGTTAGAATGATCAAAGCTTTCATCGATCAATTAGAAAACCGACGCACCTCTCAATCGGCTACACCGACCAAAATACACAACCCTAGATCAATATGATAACACAATCGGCTCTGTTGTAATCTTCAACGGGTAGCCGATTCTAATTAGCTATCCACCTAAAGCTGTATCTAAGCTTAGTTTAGATCTTTTTGGTTGTCATGTAAATAATATGTTAAATGAGTGTTGAATTGCAACTTTGCTGTGAAGTAAAATAGTTTTGTGTGCACACTTGAATGTAATGTTGCATTACATGTAGATTTTAATAAAAATAATTATTCTATCATTTAATTGATATTTCTTAATACCTAGATTTAATTACAACTAATGCATAAATTAACCTTGTGTAATTAATATCATAAATTTAAATGCTTTAAAATCAAGAAAATATTTTCCTAGTCCTGTTTTATAATAGTGTAGTCTATTACTAAATTTCCAACCTAAGGTGAGGTGGTAAATAACTAAAACAAATTGAACATGTTATTGTAAGAACATAATATCAAAATGGAATTCATATAAATAAATAGTACAAGCAATAGATAGAATAATTTAATTATTAGGTATCACCCCACCTGTTGTCCCATGCCACTAGTTAGATACTTAGTAAAGTTAACTAAGCTATTTAATGTATCTAGATAAAATAATTAATACTCGATAAATGACTGCCCAGTATAGGGTAGTTAGGTTGTTTATTGAAATATAATGTTCTTTTGTTTGGATTGCAACTTTATTGTGAAATAACATAAAAGTATATGCATTCCATAACTTGTAACTCTGCATCTCATATAGACTCGACCGCTCTTGCCGACGGGGACTACGAGCTAATTCTGGAACAAGGAGTGGAATCCGCTGAAGATCCCGGGAACGTCGTCGAAGGTTTAACTGAAGCTCCGAACCAAAGTTCAGATAACTTTGACCCTACCACTCCCAATCCTACGCAAGAAGGCAAGCCCCGGACATAACCCATTATTTTCTTACACTGCCATTTATATTTATTTATACATTGCTATGCATTAAGTTTTTAAGAATTGTTTGGAACCCTAGTTGCATAAGATCTTAGGAAACCAATGTATTGTACCTGAGTCCATATCGTTTAGCTGCTTTGCTAAATAGGACCGGTACAAGTCGAGTGATTTCCTATCACTCGCACGATATAGGAGTTGTAATGTTTACATTCTTGTTATCACTATAAGGATGACGGACGGGAGTTTTATGAGGTATCATGGTTGAGATGATACCCCGTTTGTGTTGTGGAACTTAATAAGGTCGCAGTGTGTGGTAGCGGTGGTTAAGCGTTTGAAAGTACTAGCCACATGCCGTGAAATATGGTAAGCGGTAAGCCTAGTAACCAATCGACCCGAGGAGTGGACATACCCCCCACCACATGTATTTGCTTCTTTTGGTTACTTGGTTCGACGTGTAGGAATACGTGTTGCTAGGCAACCAGGAGTACGGGTTTTGTAGTCGCGCTACAGACGTACGTCCTGCACTTTGGAAGTGCGTGTGGTCCTGCAGTCGCTTGTGGTGGATCTGATCCACGAGTCGGAATGAAAGGCAAACGGTTGCTTCGGAACGACCCTTTGGTGTTCCAAGCGTGTGTGTTAGGTTTATCCTTGCAAGGTTTTGAAATTCGATTCAGGAATCATCCGTTTCTCGTGGAGATTGAGACTGCTTAATCCCTTTGCCACATAGAGTAACAAGAGCAACTTTGTGATTATCAAGGATGATGTTTGAATAAAGATTCTACCATGTTTGAGTAATTATAGGTGCTTACCTAGAATGGTTAATCAACTAGAACCTGAAAACTAAAAGTTGAAATTAAGGATCTACTCTTTGTTGCTTTTCAGCTGAAAACTTTAACCAAAACCTGAAAAGCCTGCATAAGTTAGATACATGGCTAAGTATACCATGAGCGGGTAAGTCTTGCTGAGTATTAGTATACTCAGCCTTGCTTTTGTTGAATTACTTCAGGTAATCTTCCTGATGAGCCAGCATTCATTACACCGTGGCCCTACCCCTTGCCTAATGGTTGGTCCGTGGAGTGGGATCCGTCCCCGGCCAACACAGATTTCGCCGAGTGATATCGTGCCAGGGCTAGCATGATATCTGTAATAACGACGTGTACAGTGTTCGTGTTTTCAAACTCCGTTGCGGTGACTTAAAACTTAAACCATTTTGTAATAATGTCCCTCGTTGGACACTAATGTTACTTTTATTTCCCTATGTAATATATCTGCCTGTGATGTAAAGTGTAATGGCATTTATATCTCTGGACTCGCCTTCGTGCGAGGTACCTTGTTGGATCCTGCTTTCGGTGGTTTATTGGGACGTTACCCGACAGGCCAAGGGATTATACCGTTTGAAGCATGAGGTAGCCCTCAAGAGAGGACTCGCGTACTTGAGCCGGTGTAATTCAGGTTGGTTCTGCCACAGGACCGGGGCCCACCAGCAGTCCCGGGAGCCCGCCGGCTCCTCGTGTTGCCTGTCACTGCTCGCCGGCGGGTTTTGATCGGCAACAATAGAATAGTAGCTCTGTAATCAGGTGAGTCTATCTCAACCACTCGGGAAGAGATATCTAATGATACTTGATGTCTAGTCATCCAATCCATACCTAGTAGGATATCCATTCCTTCTAGGTTCAGCAAAATTAAATCTGCCTTTATCAGATTGCTACCAATTGAATTGGCACATCTCTACAGATTTGATTGGAAGTAATTTTACCGCCAAGAGTCGCTATCATATATGTTCCTTTAGTATGATAGAAATCCAAGCCTACTTTTGTTCCAAACTTTGGACTGATAAAGCTATGGGTTGCATCGGAATCAAAAAGTATAACTGCAGGTTGATTGTGTATAGTGAAAGTACCCGTCATTATTGGTGCACCCTCAGGAAGTTCGGAGAGAGTTGTGAAATTCACCTTCCCTTGGTGGACTTGTACAGTTTGCTTCTTGCCTTTGCCCTTGCTGCTCGGGTTGGAAGTCTACCCTTGGAATGATTTCCTAGGTTGAGGGCAATTCTTGATGAAATGCGATGAGCTGCCGCAATTGAAACAACGATTGTTGTTGTTTCCCTGGTTGAACTGCGGAAAGTTCGGTCTTGATCCAAGCTGTTGCTGCTGCTGTTGAGGCTGAGGCACTGGTGGTCTGTTGAATCTAGACTACTGAGGGGATCTAGCTATCCATCTACCTGACTGATTGTTTCGGGGTGGGGCTCGTGAAGATGTATTGTGGACTAACCGATACCTCGGGGATTGAGCACTCGAGGGTCCAGTGGATATCTTTCGTTTCTTCTCAGCCCGATGGGCTGAAATGCAATCTTCCTGAGTAATTGCCATGTTGACCAGCTCATTGAAGGTATCTGTCTTGACAAGATTCAGCCGTTCTTTGAGCTTGGTGTTCAGGTCACGACGGAAACGATCTCGCTTCTTGGCATCGGTGTCTGCATGATAACCCGCATACTGACACAGGTGATTAAAGGCATGTGCGTACTGCATTACGGTGTTGGTTCCTTGGGCAAGAATTAAAAATTCATTGAGCTTCCGCTCAATGAGCCCTTCAGGAATATGATGTGCCCTAAAGGCAGTCTGAGACTCTTCCCATGTGACTACATGTCCATCTGGCTGCATGGCATAATAATGATCCCACCAAATGCAAGCAATGCCACGAAGCTGCTGGGATGCAAAGAGTGCCTTGTTTGCTTCGGAGCATGGTGCGGACAGTAGTGCGAACTTGGACTCAATAGTGCGGAGCCACGCATCCGCATCAAGAGGCTCTTCGATCCTATAGAAAAGTGGGGGCTACGTGCTGAAGAAGTCTTGGTAACTAGCAGAGGGAGGTTCATCACAACCTCGTTGCTGATGACGGAACTGGTTCTGCTATGCCTACACTAGCTGATCAAGGAGTTCAGTCTGTCGTGCCATTGCTTCTGCTAGATTTGGTGGTGGTGGTGGTGGTTGTTGGGACCCACTAGCCTAGTCCATCCTGAAACCTTCAGGGGTTCCGCGCGTAGCGCCAACCATCTTGAAAAATGGAAGATGTCCATTAGAAATCACCAACACTTGCTTCCATTCTCAAAAATATACCAGAAAAAAATAAAATATATGGAGATAGTGCAAGAAAAATCCAAGACATAAGATATATAGCTCAACAGATAACCGGACAGAAAACTCGGGTTATAGATCATAAACTGGTAGTCATTACTATGTTACATCTCGGTAGTCTACTAACTACAAGTCAAGCCGTGCCTACATATGCCACATATAATACAACAAGTGGCCCTTAGGTCAAACTAGACTACCCACTCCCTATGTCACACTATACTACACTAAGTGCATCTAGAATGTCGACGATTTGGAAGAGACTAGAAATCGTCGAGGTTGCCCACAAAAGACTAGCTGCCGGAAGAAGAACGATTGGGCTGAGGATTAAGTTCAGGATCTCCATGCTCGGAATCAAGATCGGAAACTCCTTGAACCTCTTCCGGGTCTTCTTTTTCATCTTCACTTTCAAACTCCTCAGGTGCGACAGGAGGTGCCGGCTGCTCATGAAGCATACCGATATGGGCGATGGCGTCGCCAAGCTCAAGGGTAAGGTCATGGACTTGCTCTTGGAGAAACTCGATGATAGTGTTGCACTGAATGATTAATGTATCACTCTCAATGATCTGATCCTCTCGGTGAGTGATGGTTTCATCCTGCTGTGCAATAACCTCATCTTTAGCGGTGATCGTGGCTTCAAGTTCTTCGATCTGGGTAATCTGCCGATTAATGTTTTTGTGGTAACCTTGGGCTATACTGGTCATCTGGCTCATACCGCGGCGCTGAAGTATCTGATGATGGTATTGTGCATTCATAAACCTGACTGTAGCACGTAGCGTCTCTTCTGTCAAATCTCCCAGTACGTGTCCAAAGTGTGATACTCGGAAAGTCCACTCGGGGTCACGAGAATCTGCTGCATGGAACAAACCAATAGGATACCCGGCAACTTCATTTGGATGCTGGTCACAGAAAATGTTGATGGCTTCAAGAGCGGCTGCCTCAAAAGTATCTGCTAGACGGTGACCAACCACATCAATCTCGATGGGCTACCACAGGGATCGAGATGGATGCTTGGGAATAGTCATCTTCACTCTGCACCGAGGAACACCCTCTTCACTATACTCCACTCCATCATATTGCGGTGGCTCGGTGTAGCTAAACAACTGAAGTGACTCCCACAAGAGACGTGGAAAACCCTCCCAATGCAAGGCATTGGTGTGAGCATGTCCTTCGGGGTCCGAAAAGATCTTCGGAAAGACCGCCATCTGAAGCAAAGATTCAAATGGTAAGATTGCAAGTTTTCAATAAAGATGCTTTGAGAAAACTGCGGGAAAAATGTGAGTTAGACTCATGGAATACCTAGAATGCAGCTACCCTGCTGAGAACTCACAAGGTAAATGGAACGAGACAACCAATTCTGGTAATAGCAAAGACTGGAAATCAGATGGATGATATAGATCTTGAGGATGAAACAATAGATGCAGGGATACTAAACCCTAAGACTGTCTGTATGACCATTTCAAGACTGCACTTGTGATAAGCAACACTCTTGATATCCTTAAAACAACAAGCCATTTAATTCCTTCACCTTGTTTAATCATGAAGTATGCATGCACATACTACTTGTCCTCACAACCAAAAATAATTGCCAAATATTTTTGGACTTACGTGGTTAGTTTCGGTAGCATAGTATATATACGTCTCTCCCTATAATAGCTAGTTGAGAGATCCTATTCGTTCAGAACCTATCGAGTCGGGGTTAGCATACCTGCAGAAAAATCACAATTATATATTATGAACCTTTCATGCCAGCACGTCATGAAAGCGTTCCCAAACATTACTGTTCACTTATAGAAACAGCATCCGTACAATTCCCGTCGTACAGACGACGTTAACATACATCACTTTCGCAACGTATTCACGGGGATACCGTATATAATGGGGGTATGAACAGCGATCACCATACCCTACGCCTATCCATATACTCCCAATATAATCAACTTATCGTTGGTATATTGTCTTCCCCGAGCACGCCGCGTCGCCACCCGAGCCGCCAGCAGCTGCTTGCCGTCGCCACCGCCGTTCACCACCGCTGCAGCTCTGCCAGCGCCATTGTCTACTCAGGTAGCATCCACGCGTTGTCTCCAAGCCAGCTGCCACCCTAGCTCCCCTCTTTTGGCTCCCTTCCGCGCGTGTCACGCCGCCCCGCCTCTGCCCGAGCTCCGCCCGGCCGCCGCGATGCGCCGCTGACCGCCAGCAGCAGCTACCGCGCGCCGTGCCACTTCTTAAGCCCACAGCATGACCAGTAGCTTCCCTTAGACTACTTATACCCGTTTGCACGGCCGGCATTTGCTTTTCTCGACTACTTCTCCACTGGTTCACCGCCGCGCCCACGTTCTGCCGTCGACCATAGCGCCACCGTTAGCTCGCCCCGCTCCTTCTCAGACCATGACAGCCCTCTCAGTAGCTTCGCCGTGATCCCGTGAAGCTCACCAGCCCCTCTAGCGCCGCCCTTAAGCACTTCATCCACCTCACCGACGAGCTCCCCCTTCACCGCCGTCCCGGGTCACCGTGGGAACCCATCCCTCCGGCCATCCCAGCTCTCGCCAAGGTGATTAACTAAGCCGCCTTACTCTCCTGGAGCTTTTCCCCCACCTCTGGTCCACCACCGATGAGCCATCACACCGAAACATCACCGTCGTGGTTGAGCTCCATCACCGCCGCCTCGGTTCACCGCCGTTCCACCCCCTCTGGCCAACCCTGACCTGCACATCACCCCTAGTTAGGACCGCCCTAGTTCCCTGAACCTTCCTGGTCGGTTTTCCCTCGCCGCCGGCGACCGCTGTCGCTGGAATTTGGCCGGCACACCTCAACCTCTCTATCCCGATGAGCCAAGGACCCAACTGCAATGATTTAAATCTTCCCGAGGGCCTGGCTGCAAGATTTCAATCCCTCCCCTCAATTCAAAATTAGTGATCTTTAGAAATTTGTAGAAATTTGTAGAAAATTCAGAAAAATGCCAAACCAATTTTGTTTGAATCCTTGAAATAAATTCTACAACTTTTTTTTACTAGAGTTTGGTTTGAAACCAAACACTTTTTAAGTTATTTTAAACTTAACAAAAGGGTATCTTGAGCATAACTTGTGCATGCTAGCTCTAGTGTTTGTGATTTTTGATGTGTAGCCTATTTAGGGTATGAGTAAGCTTGTGTGGAACTTTCAGGTACAGTACTGAACTCTAGTTTGAATTAAATTAAACTTATGCAAATCAAGCTTAAAATGGTTTAAATTCATTCAAGCATGCTACTAAGATTTTTATGCTTAGATGTTTTTACCATATGATGTTCTGTAGTTGAGTAGTTCATAGTAAAATTTTCAAGATTTATAGGATTGATTTGCCTAAGGTTTAGATTTAAAATTTAAGTTTGAATTTAATTCAAATACTTTAGTTTTTGTTTTTAGAAAATTATGAAAATTTCATAGTAAGCTTTGTCGGCGTTTAACCGGCTGCCCACCGAGGGATATACCCAAGGTGGTAAGTTTTGGGTGAGGAGACGCCGAGATCAGGAACTCGAAGGTGCAAGGAACACAAAGCTTAGACAGGTTCAGCCCGCAAAGCGCGTAACACCCTACGTCTTGTATGGTGGTTTGTATTGCCTTTGATGTAGAATGACCTAGAGATCATGTTTTGAGAGGGGTCCCTGTCCTCCCTTATATATCCGAGAGGCCAGGGTTACAAAGATACTAACCAACACCAGCTGAGGAATCGTACCAGAACATATCTCGAGTAGATTCCCTCTGTATCAATTAGCTCTATCTCCTATTTAAACGAGATAAATAAGAGATAAACGAGGTAAATAAGAGATAAGACGGACTTAATCTCTTAAACCCCCTTAAACTACGTCACGTATCCAGTCCCGTGGCCCCGTTTTGAAGTCCTTCTTCGAGTACTTGCTTGGCTGCATCGAAACTATGAGGTGCTCATGCCCCGAATTTTTGTTATGGTGTGCGATTTAAAAATCGCACTCCATATGGAGTAGCCCCCGAGCCTTAGACTGAATCGGAGAATCGGGCTGAGGGTCCCATTAGTCTGTAATCCTCCTTATCCTTCAAAGAAATTTGAAAAAATAAGTAGTCGATGCCACGTATCCCGCAGCCCCCGAGCCTTGAATCCAAATCCCACAATTTTGGAGATAAGGATCCGAAAACCATGGCATGCAGGCTAAAAAATAACAACTTAAGAAAGTGCCAAAGTGATGATACAAAGGATGGACATTGGATCATGAATCCAGAAATCCCCCTTTTTCTGGGCTAATGAGCCCTGAAAAAATGAGTAATCGAATATTTAATCCAAACAGTCCACCAAATGACCTCTCAACTTCGGAATATTCCCAAAAAACGACCCTTGAATTTCGGAACAGTAACTTTTCCCCACCCCGCTGGTTATTTAACCCCGCGACAACAGTGGGAAAAGACTGTGCTTTCAATCTGCATTTTGCCAAGAACCGCCAAAATCCCCAAACAGAGCCAAACGCCGCGGAGTGGACACACAGTAAGTGCTCCCTCAACCATCTGAACAACCTAGTTTCCGAGGGGTTGCTGCAAGAAAAGAACCTTGTCAACTGGCGCCCCTCTTACCATGAACCTTTCCCCATGGAAAATGTTGACAAAATCATCACATTTCTTCATTTTGCCAAACGGGGATTGGCCCTCCCCTCTTGTTCCTTCTTCCGAGGCCTTCTGTATTACTAGGGGCTTGAGCTTCATCATCTCAACCCCAATTCTATCTACCACATTTCAATTTTTATCTATTTCTGCGAGTCTTTCCTCGGAATCGAACCCCACTGGGATCTATTCCGCTTCCTTTTCCGCATCAAACCACAGCCCACAACTAAGAATCTTTCCATTGTGGGGGGCGCCGGCATCCAACTGCGACAGCAGGCCGGCGACAAATATCTCACATACAAATTCCCCTCCAACCTTCCCGGGAGGAGGAATTATTGGTTTTACATCGAGAACCACGCTCCCCACCTCCCAACGAAGTTAAATAGACCACCTGTAGTGAGGCCAGAGTGGAATCTTGAACCCTCCGGCGGGGAGATGGATCAGGTCAAGGAACTGCTGGACATCATAGAGGCACAGAAGAAGAAGGGAGTGACCGGTGCCTCCGTCATGTTCGCATTTTACAAACGCCGCGTCCAACCAATCCAGCAACGCCATCGCTTGGGATTCGAGTACACCGGCCCCGCTGATCCTTCTCGCATGTGCGCAGAGGAGTTGTCAGATGAGGCCGCTCTCCATCGAGTTCAGCGGGTGCTGCTAGACGTGGACGCCGTGCCATACGTGCCAACATTATTCTCCGCGTGAAATCCGCCCAAGCCAGTGAGTATTCGACTTCTTTTTGTTGAAAATATCCTTGTTTACTCCAATACTGAATTGAAGGACCTTCTGCAGGGACATACAGAGCTGTACCGCAGCTACCCGCCGTAGCCTGACGTCCCTAGTGCCGCTGTTGAGGCAAAGAGGGCTCGCATCGCTACGGCCCTGCGCAGCAGCGGATCCACCGAGGATGTGAGCTCCCGGTCGGAGGAGGGGGCTGAAGGAGAAGTGCGTCGGGCCAACACCTCCGACCAAAGCGTGGAGTTGACCGGCGCTTTGCCGTTGGTGCCGCAAGGCCGTCGGTTGGTGCGCAAGCGAAAGGCGCAAGAACTCGAGTCTGCCGGGTAAGAGCTTACTGCTTTGATGCATTGCTATATGTTGAGGTTATGCCATTCTCACAATGTTATCCTATAGTCCTTCCACTTCCTCCTCCTGAGCCGAGCCCGAAGAAGAAAGAACAGGCCCATCAGCCGCCGCAGCCATCACCATCGCCGTGGCGGGGACCGCGCCACAGGCTGGTGAAACCCCACCGCCAGCGACGGGGACGCCGCGTCAGGCCATGCGGATGAAAAGGGCCATTAAGAAGAAATCTGTACTGTACGTCTGCCTCTAGTTGCACAGCAAATATTTTGATCTTTCGACTTATGTGTTGACTAACTTCGACTTCATTAGTGCTGCAAGTGTTGCGGACCTCCAGCTGACGCCAGCTTTGACTACCCCAGCCCCCGGGTCTTCGACCCGAGAGGAATCCGCAAGCGCTCGGCCAGTCACTGCTACGTCAGCCCCCGATCCATCGGCCCCGGAAGGGTCGGCGCCCGCGGAGCCAGCCCCTGGGGCGGACACCACGCTGCCTGACCTACTGCCTCCCGAGCTCCGACAAGCCGAGGTCGGGGTTCGTGGCGAGAAACAAGTCGAGGCCCCTAGCACCGCTCCTACGGATGGCGCGGGTGAGCGTCTAACCGCCCCGGCTAGCTATCGGGATCCGCATGCTGTATGCTGAGAATATTTGTGATTGCAGGTGCGCAGCAGCTGACTACTGAAGAAGCCGTGGGAACCTCCGGGAGACCCGATGAGCTGCTGCTAGCCGGGTTAGGTTGTCAGGATGCCGCCGCCGCCGACCTGGCGGGTGACCAGCTGCTGACAGACGGCAACATAGAGAACCTCAAGAAGGCGCATGACTTTGCCATGGTAAGACCTGAAAACTTTACTGCCAGTAAATATATCGAGTTGCTTATCTGGATTTCTCCTTTTCGCAGAGTGTGATCGCTCACTCCCTGAAACAAGCAGAAGAATTGAAGGCCATTGCCTGTGACCGTAAGGAACTTGCTGCCCTAAGAAGGCGCCTTGACGATGAGAAGACGGAGAACGTGCATCTTGAGAAGGTCAATGCCGAGCTCCAGCAACAACTCGAGAAGCAGAAGAAGGAGCTCGAGGCGCATAAGCAGGAGCACCAGGAGCAGCTCAAGGAGCAAAAGAAAGCGCACCAAGGTAAACCATTGCTTCCCTCGGGTACTTGCACTGTATGACTCAACCTGGATTCTGAAAAGCTTTCCACCACAGAGCTTAGGAGAATCTTAATGAGTAAAGAAGAGCTACTTGCTGACGTGAAGAACCTACTCTATCACCGTACAGATGACGTCGAGAGGTTGTAGAAGGTGATCGGCGACACTGAGCAACAGTTTGTCGACAGCCTTCGGCGAATCAAGACGCTGGGCGAAGAACTCGAAGACCTCAGGGGTGCCGCCCGGGAGCTGGTGGACGTGGTGGATCCACCAGAAGAAGGCGAAGCAAACCCCCGGCCCCTGCTAGAGTGTCTCCGCGAGGCCCCAAAGAAAGTAATGAAGTTCCTTTCCGAGGCACCTGTCACATGCGTCAACAACGCCCTCGCAATCGTGAAGTCCTTCCTGCCGAGCGCGCAACTGGAGATATTCGCTCAAGGCATGGCGGCGGACTGCACCGAGGAACAATTCGACAAATACCTCCTGGAAGCCCAACCTGTATAAGAACGTATAGTTCAAAGTGTAATGCAGGATTAGGGTACTAAAAACAAGTGTTCGTTTCCTTGTATATATGGTGTCTTTTGTTGTCTCTACTTGTGTATGTGCCCAGGCTGAATTGGTATCCAGGCTTACAAGGCATAAGTAATAGACACTACCCGGGGTGCAACGACCCTAAAGATAGCCATTGCTCCATGGAGGAACTTATCTAACAAGTTGTCCACAACCCGAACTCTGGGTCTAGAACTTGTAGGAAAGAACGCGAGCGACGTCGCGCGAATGCCGGGCTTAAGGCAAAACTACCCCGAGTGCATCGACTCTGGACGTAGTTAGGGTCGCTCCTTGTATGAGCGCGCTCCGCAAGTTAGATAGGACCCGGACGGACGGATCGGACTTGCTGGGAGCGAATGCGGGCGTCGCCGCTGGTATGCCGTGCTCTTGGCAGGGACGAGACTACTCTGGGTGCAACCACACAGGATGTAGTCGAGGTAGCTCTTTGCATGAGCTCATCCAACAAACTGGGAATAAACCAGTCGAACAGGTCAATTATGTTGGGGAAAATGCGACTGCTGTCGCGTGCGACCATCCAAGGTCGCGGCGGAGATCGATATGTAGAGAATTTGGGTGGAGCGGAGGGTACCGTCAAAAAATGAAGTCAATGAAACATGACCATGGCCATAGCCTCCGTAACCTTTACGACAGGAAGTCGATTTATACAAATGTTGCACATGACCGAGGCCTCCGTGCACCCAGAAGGGAATGTACAACTCGAATCTTGTGGCACATAGCCTCGAAATTGATTCAAGGAAAAGGGATCTTCTAAGCCCCCGGGGATTTAGCTATCTTCGGACATCTTCTTATAGGTAGAACTTGCGCAGGTTCTGAATGTTCTAGGAGTTCGGGACATCCTGAGCCTCAGGATATTGTAGCCGATAAGACCCTAGCCTTGTAACCTGCTTGACGACGAACGGGCCCTCCCACCTTGAGTTGAGCTTGTGTAGGCCAGATTCATCCTGAATGCGACGCAAGACCAAATCACCAACACTGAATGACCGCTCCCTGATGTTGTGATCATGATATCGCTGGATCCCCTGCAGGTACCGAGCTGACTGAACAAGAGCGGTGCAGCGAGCTTCTTCCACAGAATCGAGCTCTAACTGCCTCGCCTCATCCGCCTCGCCTTCATTGTACATTTCGACCCTTGGAGACTTCCACATGATATCGGCTGGTAAAATAGCTTCAGATCCATATACGAGGAAGAAAGGTGTTTGTCCTGTGGCTTTGGACGGCTGAGTCTGAAGCCCCCAGACGACATGTGGCAGCTCATGCGCCCATTTGCCTCCCTTCTTGCTGTTTTCATCATAAAGTCTCTTCTTGAGGCCGTCAATTATCAGGCCGTTCGCCCTTTCGACTTGTCCATTGGCCCCTGGGTGTGCGACCGAGACATATTTAACTTCGATGCAAGCATTCTCGCAGAACTCCCAGAACTGGTTTGCCGTGAAATTTGATCCCAAGTCCGTGATGATGGTGTTGGGGAAGCCGAAATGGTGCAAAATAGCTGAGATGAAGTCGACAACCCGATCTGGCGTGAGCTTGGCTATCGGCTTGTACTCAATCCACTTAGTAAACTTGTCGATAGCCACCAGAACATGGGTGAAACCGCCTGGCGCCATTGTGAAGGGCCCGATCATGTCGAGGCTCCAACAAGCGACAGGCCAGGATGGCGGTATGGTGATGAGGCTGTGAGCTGGAACATGAGTCTGTTTGCCGAAGAATTGACAATTTTGGCACCTGCGCACGAGATCCTCCACGTCGGTCACTGCAGTGGGCCACCAGAAACCAGCCTGGTATGCTTTCCCCACCAGCATTCTTGAAGCTGCATGATTTCCGCAGACGTCGTCATGGATCTCCAGCAGTATGTTGTGACCATCGTCGTTTGTGACGCACTTCATGAGAACTCCTGACCGAGCGTCGCGCCGGTAGAGCTTGCCGTCGACCAAGATGAAACCCTTGCTTCTGCGCAGGACGCGTGCCGCCTCTACGCTCTTGGCGTCAATTCCCGCTGGTAGCCTTTGATCGCGGATGAAGTCAACAAAAGCCTCTCGCCAGTCCTCCCCTAGCATCATAACCTCTCGATCGAGTTGTTGGGGACCCGCGTCGATGGTTACCTGTGCAGAAGACTTGATGGACGGCTGCTTGAGCTCCTGGACGAAAAGTCCAGGTGGGACCTGCGCACGTGTTGACCCTAATTTGGACAGGATATCCGCACCAACATTGTGCTCCCGCAAAACATGGTGAACCTCCAAGCCGGAGAATATGCTCTCCAACTTGCGCACTTCCTGTACATAAGCTTCCATCATCTCCTTGTTATAGTCCCATTCTTTGTTGACCTATTGAACGACAAGAAGAGAATTGCCATACACAAGTAGTCGCTTGATCCCGCCAAACGAAGCCCGTGAAGCAAGGCTTCATACTCGGCTTCATTGTTGGATACCGCCCACAGGATCTGGAGGACATACTTCAATTGTTCACCTCGTGGAGAAATAAGCAGAACACCAGCGCCGCCGCCGTCGAGCTTGAGGGACCCATCAAAGTACATGGTCCAGTGCTCTGGCTTGTCTACTGGAGTTGGGACTTGATTCTCCCTCCATTCAGCCATGAAGTCGACTAGAGCCTGTGGCTTGATTGCAGTGCGTGGCTTGAAGTCGATTGACAAAGCCCCCAGTTCCACTGCCCATTTGGATATGCACCCTGTGGCATCTTGATTATGGAGAATATCCGCCACCGGGAAGTCCGTGATCACAGTGATCTTGTACTCGTCGAAGTAATGGCGTAACTTTCTTGATGTGATTAAGATTGCATATAAAAGCTTTTGAACAGCTGGGTACCGTACCTTGGATTCGGAGAGGACCTCGCTGACGAAGTAGACAGGCCTCTGCACGCTGAACACATGGCCTTCCTTGCCTCGCTCGACTATAATAGCGCTGCTGACAACATGAGTTGTTGCCGCGATGTAAAGTAGTAGATCCTCCCCTGGCAACGGTGCTGTAAGGATCAGAGGTGACTGAAGATGATGTTTCAGATCCTGCAGGGCCCGCTGGGCCTCCTCCAACCATTGGAACTTATCTTGGTATTTCAGGAGCTTGAAGAAGGGCAGTCCTCTCTCACCGAGTCGGGAGATGAACCTGTTCAGGGCCGCCATACAACCTGTTAACCTCTGCACATCCTTGATTGTGGCCGGAGCCTCCATATCAGTAATGGCCGTGATCTTTACAGGGTTGGCTTCGATGCCCCGGTGCTAACGATGAACCCAAGCAATTTCCCTGAAGGTACTCCAAAAACGCACTTCGTAGGATTGAGTTTCCACCAAAATCTGCGCAAACTGCTAAATGTTTCCTCCAAGTCTGCAATCAAGTCGCTGGACTCCCTGGTTTTGATGACCACATCGTCCACATAAGCTTCAACATTCCGATGCAGCTGATCTGCGAAGCACATCTAGATCGCACGCTGATAGGTCACTCCTGCATTCTTCAACCCGAAGGACATGGTTTTGTAGGCATAAGTCCCGTACGGGGTGATGAATGCAGTCTTGATTTGATCCTCCTTGAGCGCGATCTGATGATAACCTGAGTAACAATCAAGGAAACAGAGAAGGACACAACCAGCCATCGAATCGACAACTTGGTCAATGCGCGGTAGCCCAAAATGATCCTTTGGGCAGTGCTTGTTGAGATCAGTGTAGTCGACACACATTCTCCATTCATTGTTCTTTTTCTTTACAAGAACGGGGTTCGCTACCCACTCTGGATGGATTACTTCTTTAATGAATCCAGCCGCGAGAAGTTTAGCGATCTCCCTTTTAATGGCCTCACGCTTATCGTGGGCAAACCCTCGCAGGCGTTGCTTTTTGGGCGTAGCCTTCGGGTGTACATTCAAAGCATGCTCGATCAACTCCCTGGGCACCCCTGGCATATCCGCTGGTTTCCATGCGAATATGTCTCGGTTAGCCCGAAGAAAGCTGAGGGCGCGAGTTCCTATTTGTCACCCAAGCCCGCGCCGATGACAGCTGCCTTAGATGAATCTCCCTCCTGAAGCTGGATCGTCTTGAGGGCCACGTCATCAGTCGACTGGATGCTCGACTTGCTGGCCTTCTTAGAGGGAATCTCCAGCCCGGACTTGGAGAGCTGTTGCGCGGCCACGAGTACTTCTCCCGAAGCATCTGGCACGCGAGTAGTCGAAGCATACTGGATCGCCTCCTGATTGCAGTCGTACAACTTCTTCAAGTCGCCGCGGAGGGTGAGTACTCCGCTGAGTCCTGGCATCTTGAGAAGCAGATAAATGTAATGCGGCACTGCCATAAACTTGGCAAGTGCCGGATGACCCAAGATTGCATGGTAAGAAGATTCGAAGTTAGCCACTTCGAACTTGATGAACTCAGTACGATAGTTTTCCCGCGTGCCAAAGGTGACTAGGAGGACCACCGTACCAAACGGGTGTGCCGCGTTACCTGGGACGATGCCGTAAAAGGGAGACTTGCTGGGAACCAGCATGTCCTTGAAGTCCAGGCCCATTTTCTTCAGAGTGCTGATGAAGATGAGATTGAGCCCGCTCCCGCCATCGATGAGGACCTTGGTGAGCTTGACCTCCGCCACCACAGGATCCAAGACCAAGGGGAACTTACTGGGCTCCGAAAAGCTCATCCACTGGTCATCACGAGAGAACGAGATGGGGACCTCCGACCAACGGAGTGGTCGTGGTACCGCCGGCTCAATGGACAAAATCTCCCGGAGAAGCAACTTCTGGTCCCGCCTGGAACCAAAATCCTCATCTCCCCCGAAGATGACATTGACAACCTTCAAGGCATCTTGAAACTTCGGGTTGCGCCCGTGATCCTCTTGATCGTCATCCTCAGGTTCTTTGTCCGCAGGCTTCTTGTTCTTCTTGCCACCACCGGAGTTGCTGAACGTCCTCCAAAGGTGGTAGCAGTCTATGGCGGCATGATTGGCACCTGGGTGCCACGGGCACTTCTTCTGCAGGAGCTTCTCAAACTCCTCCTGCGTCGTTGACTTCTTGCCCTACGAAGGACGATCGATAGCCGCGATGACATCATCTGGCTTTCGTTTTCGGGGTGGACCCGAAAAGTCCCGCTGGCCTTTGTCATTGCGGTTGTCATTTGGGCGCCACAGATTGCTATCTTGACACCTCGGGAACCGCTCCCGCATCTTCTCCTCCTGTTCGGACCAATCGTGCATCATATCATGAAGGCCCGCAACAGTCTTCGGCCTGTTCCGCCCGAAATCCCTTTATATACCCGGGTCGGTGATGCCGTTGTAGAAACAATCGATGATGTCGTCCTCCGAGATGTTCGCGATGGTGGCGCGGATGTCGAAGAAGCGACGTGTGTAGGACCGCAGAAGCTCATTACGTTCCTGCTTATACCGAGCAAGATCATGATGAGTACCTACACGAGCAATCGCTCCCTGGAAGTTTTCGATGAAGACCCTCTTGAGGCGCTCCCAGGAGTCGATCGAGTTGTTGCTGAGGCTCTCCAACCAAGTGAGAGGCTCAGGGTCCAAAGCCATCGGGAAGTAGATGACTTTGGTGATATTCGACCCCCCAGCGACCTCAATGGCCGTGGAATAACAACAGAGCCACTGCTGAGGGGCTTGCTTGCCGTCGTACTTGGTGATGCCGATCGGTTTGAAGCCCTCTGGGTACTTGTAGCTACTGAAACATGTAGAAAAAGCAGGGAATCGGTCGCTACAGTCAGTACCTTCAGTTTTGACTTCTTCGCGGACCTTGCTCCTGGAGGAAATCACGGTCTGCGCGTCGCGGCCTTCATTGATGTGCTGATGTAGGTCCTCTGGAGGACGTCGATGATTGGCCTACCACGGATGACCCCCTTGTGGTGGCTGCTGCCTCCCGCCAGGGGCCTAGCTTCCGCGAGCGTATTCGTTGCTGAGCTGATATCGAGGACGGCCGCCAGCCGTTCGGCTGTGAGCCTGACTCCGACTCTCACCCACGCACTCCTCCCTGATGGTGGACGCCGGGTTGTGCTGATCCAGCTGGATCCAAGCCCTCTGCGCATAAAGGAGTGCTTGGCGCACTTCCGGATCATGACTGCGCTCGAGGATGGCCGTCACCCTGGCGATGTTGGCCACCGGAGTCCTGAAACCTCATTCACTTACAGCAGCAAACTCAGGGTCAAGCTCGCGATGCATAGATCGCCTACGCTCGTTGGCCCTCCTCCGCCGGATTGTGCGGGCCCTGTTTTTGGCCCTCCGCGCCTCACGATCGGCGTTGTTCTCGTCGCCGACGTTGGTCGTGATCTCATCTTCGGAGATCGCTTCAAAGTCGACGATAGGAAGATCCCCATCATCCTCGCCTTCTTCCGCCATTAGCGCCTGGCGGGAGGAAACCTCATGAGAGCTTGCGTCGACTAGTTTAGTCGATCCCTCCGCCGCGGTAGCCAATGGCCTGCCCTCTTGAAAGGGCAAAGGCTCGAGGTGGGCCACAAGTCGACCCTCTGCCTCGAGTAGATCGGAGAGCACCGTGCCCTTCCAATGCACGACGCGCCCCTCTGGCAAGGAGGTGATCACCAGATCACCGGTACCAGAACAACCTGAAGCCCCCCGACACGCGGTGACTTCAGGCTTTCCGTCCTGGAGCAGAAAGTCTAGGTCCTCTTCTAACATGGAGAGGGACCCAGAGACGTTGGCCTCCTGGAGATCAGTGGCCGGTTTGCATGAGCCAGGTTGGGATCGGCTATGCAAATCCCTAGATTGGAACAAGTCCAACCCAGGGGAAGTTACCGCAACACTAGAAGAAGTTGAGCCTGAAGCAGACTCCATCTCAACCTGTGTTGCGGAAGCATGGAGCGGCAAGCTATCGAGCCCGTCAACGAACTTGTCGAGGTCGCTGCGAGGACCCGCAGCGAAGGTCTTCGGCCTCATGTCGACGAGGAATCACCGAAAATCACCCATACCATCTGCGATGCAGACCCACGAGCCAAAAATGAATGTCGTGCCCTGAGAGGGAACTGACCTGGAGAATTTGAAAGTCGCCATCGAGCTCGCCGATGGATCTTCGACACATTCCCTTACCTGGCGCGCCATCTGTCGGCGTTTAACCGGCTGCCCACCGAGGGATATACCCAAGGTGGTAAGTTTTGGGTGAGGAGACGCCGAGATCAGGAACTCAAAGGTGCAAGGAACACAAAGCTTAGACAGGTTCAGGCCGCAAAGCGCGTAACACCCTACGTCTTGTATGGTGGTTTGTATTGCCTTTGATGTAGAATGACCTGGAGATCATGTTTTGAGAGGGGTCCCTGTCCTCCCTTATATATCCGAGAGGCCAGGGTTACAAAGATACTAACCAACACCAGCTGAGGAATCGTACCAGAACATATCTCGAGTAGATTCCCTCTGTATCGGTTAGCTCTATCTCCTATTTAAACAAGATAAATAAGAGATAAACGAGGTAAATAAGAGATAAGACGGACTTAATCTCTTAAACCCCCTTAAACTACGTCACGTATCCAGTCCCGTGGCCCCAGGTCTGACAAGCTTACCTGCTAGAAGTAAGCTTACCCACAAAAATTCAAGGCCATAGCCTTTATAGATTTAAAAATAAAAATCAAACTTGTTAACTTAATTCAATTAAATCAATTAATTTGATAATTGAATTAAAGTACACATAGTAGGTTTGAACCCAAACTTCCTATTTTATGAAATTATGTTTATCAATTGGTTGGATTGCAACTTTATCGTGAAGTAAAATTCTTAACTCAAGAACCACCTAATTCAAACCATTGCATATCATGTAGAGTCAACGACCCTCGACGACGGAGACTACGAGTTAGTCTTGGAACAAGAGCAAGATTTTTCTGAAGATCCTGTGAACGTCACCGAGGTTATAACTAAAGCCCCGAACCAAAGTTTAGATGTCTTTGACACCACTAACCCCAACCCCACCAACAAAGGCAAGCCCCGAACATAAACCGCTATTTTAGTACACTGCAATTTATATATCTATATATATATCTACTTTTGCATTTAAGTTTTCAGGAATTGTAATGAAACCCTAGTTGCATATTCCTAGGAACCTATATATTGAATACTAGAAATAAAATCTGACTAGCTGCTAAGCTAATAGGACCGGTAGAAGTCGAGTGATTCCCTGTCACTCGCGAGCTTTATAGGAGTTGCAATGTTTACATTTCTGCAACCACTATAAGGATGACGGACGGGGTTGTGATTATGATTATGATTCATGACCTTGGTAAAAACCCCTTCTGTGTTGATAAAAGTTGCTAAGGTCGCAGTGTGTGGTAGCGGTGGTTAAGCATTTGAAAGTACTAGCCACATACCGTGAAATATGGTAAGCGGTAAGCCTAGTAACCAATCGGCCCGAGGAGTGGACATACCCCCCACCACTCGTAATTTGGTTTTTCACATGCACCGACGTGCGGGAGTACATTCCACATAGCGGACAGGAGTACGGTCATGTAGTCGTGCTACAGACGTACGTCCTGCACATTGGATGTGCATACGGTCCTACAATCGCTTGTGGTGGCACTGATCCACGAGTCAGAATGAAAGGCAAACGGTTGCTTCGGAATGATCATTAGATGTTCCAAGTGTATGAGTTAGGTTTACCCTTGCAAGGTTGTGAAATTCGATTCAGAATCGTCTGTTTCTCACAGAGATTGAGACTGCTTGATCCCTTTGCCACATAAAGTAACAAGAGCAACCTTATGATAGTCAACGATGATGTTTGTTTAAGGGAATCTACCATGCTTGAATAGTCATAGTTGCTTACCTAGAATGGATAATCAACTAAAACCTGAAAGCTAAAAGTTGAAATTAAGGATCTACTCTTTGTTGCTTTTCAGCTGAAAACTATACCCAAGACCAGTAAAAGCCTTCATAATCTAGTTGCATGGCTAAGTATACCATGAAACGGGTAAGCCTTGCTGAGTATTAGCATATTCAGCCTTGCATTGTGACTTTTGTTCCAGGTAATCCCCCTGAGGACTCTACTTTACCCGTGCCATGGCCCTATGCTCTTCCCGATGGTTGGTCCGTAGAGTGGGATCCGTCCCCGGACAACACAGGTCCCTCCGAGTGATGTTGAGCATGGGCTTAGCTCAAACATTCGTTGTGCGACGTCTGTAGTGTCGCGTTTTGTTTTCCGCTGCAGATACTTCAACCTAAACAGTATTGTACAAATTCATACTCGCTAGGTCTTACTACGATGTTTGAATGCTAATGTAATATTATGCCTATGATGTAAGAATGGTTGGCAGTTGTATCTCTGGACTCGCCTTCGTGTGAGGTACCTAGTTTTGATCCTGTGATAGGTGGTTTTATCAGGACTTTACCCGACAAACCATGGGGTTGCACCGTTTGATGTGCATTGAGCCTTTAATACCTTCCGAGAAAGGATCAGCGCACTTGAGCTGGTGTAATTCAGGTTGGTTCTGCCACATTACCCTCTTACCTCATCGTCGAATGCGTCATTACAAAATATAAAGTTGATTCTGCTTGAAAGTAAGGTACAGAAACGTAGTGCGGGAAGTTAGAGTAGTACTATAAGCGTACTATTTATATATATATGTTAGTAGCCACCTGATAACTCCTAGAGCTTTACGTACTAAGCACAATCCTTAACGAAACCAACGCAGTTTTACAAAATACCTTGTTGGTCCAGTTTTATACTAAAAACATTTTTAAGGTCAATCATATCTCCGGTGTACACTTGTTAGCTCTGATACCAGTCTGTAGCAGAACCGCTTGAATTATTCTAGCTCAAGTGCGTAAACCATCGCTATACAGGCGACATGACCTCAACGCACTTTAAATGGAACAACCCAATGGTCTATCGGGTAACGTCCCGATGAAACCACCGGATTCCGGATCGATCAAGCGTACCTCGCACGAAGGCGAGTCCAGAGATACAGTCACTGTCACATTTTTACAACATAGGCATAAGTAGTTATTATGAACAGGGTTCTGATAGAGTACTGCAAACCTAACTAAAACAAATTTATACAGGCACTGCTCGAAAGCTTCAAGTTTTAACGAACATTATTCAGAGATGGCAGCGGAAAGGAAACAACAGCATGACTACACATTGCAAAAGCAGGCACCATACTTAGCCCAAAGCATGGCATTATTCCGAAGGGTCATTACCAGCCGGGGACGGATCCCATTCCACGGACTAGCTAGGCGGTAAAGTGCAGGGCCAAGGGAAACTAGCAACTGAGTCCTCGAATGTCATACCTGAAAATCATATTACTAGCAAGACTGAGTATACTAATACTCAGCAAGGCTTACCCGTCAATTGGGTATACTTAGCCCATAACTAGACCATGAGAGGTTGAAAGGCTCTAGGTTTCTTTTGCTGAAAAACTACAAAGAGTATGTCCTTATTTTCATATTTTAGCTTTCAGATTATAGTTCAATTAACCATTCTAAGTGAGCATCTATACTAGACAAGCAAGGTAGGTATTAAAACATACATCAATATTGTTCCATCAACTGTTGCTCTTGTTACTCTATGTAGCAGAAGTATCAAGCAGTCTCAATCACTGCGAGAAACGGACGATTGCTGAATCGAATTTCATAACCTTGCAAGGGATCCTAACTCACACGCTCGAAAACTTTCCTTTCCGGGCAACCATTCCCCTCATATTCCGAGTCGTGGATCAGCGCCACCACAAGCGACTGCAGGACCATACGCACATCCAATGTGCAGGACATACGTCTTCAGCGCAACTGTATGACCGTACTCTCATCTGCTATGCAGAACATACTCCCACACGTTGGTGCGTGTGAACATAAACCAAAATTCGAGTGGTGGGGGATATGTCCACTTGCCGGGCCAATCAGGTACTAGGCTTACCGCGTACCATATTTACGGTATGTGGCTAGTACTTTCAAACGCTTGACCACCACTACCACACACTGTGGCCTTATCAAATTGATCAACACAGACGGGGTACCATTCCAAGCTATGATACTTCACATAACCCCATCCGTGATCCTTGTAGTGATTGCAGAAAAGTAAACAATCAACTCCTATATCACGCGAGTGACAGGAAATCACTCGACTTCTGCCGGTCTTATTAGCAGAGCATCTACTCGATAAGGACTCGGAAACATTACATAGGTTCCTAGGTTTCATGCAACTAGGGCTTCATAACAACTCTTAGAACTTAATGCATAATATAGATATATAATAATATAAGTGCATAATTTAAAATACTAGGTTATGCACCGGGGCTTGCCTTCACTGGTGAGGCTGGGGTCAGTGATGTCAGTATCTTCCGAACCTTGGTTTGGGGCTTCGGAAAGATCCTCGGTGATGTTCACTTGAGCTTCAAAAATACCCTCGTCAAGTTCCAGGATTAGCTCGTAGGTACCGTCGGCGAGTGTCGTCAAATCTACATGATATGCAATGATTTGAAGCAAATGGTTTTTTATTTCAATATTTGGTTTTCATGATAAAGTTGCAATCCAACAAGAATACATTCAATACATCACTTAAAGACTTAACTAATTTGTACAAACAACAAAATATTTAAAAATAAACTTAAGTAGAGTTTCTAATGTAGAAACTTTGTTCAAAACGACTATGTGGTGAAGGTTACTACAGAGCCGATCTGATCTATTTCACAGCATATTTTTCAGATAGCTTGTCTAGCGGATTGAATCGTGCATCAGAAAAGTCCGATCTGTGCATTCTGCATCGACTATGTTTACTCGATTGATGTGTCCTATATCGGCTATGCCTAGCCAATGCTTGACGTGTAAACCTAGGTAACTACTTGTGCGCACATCGGCCCAATTTCTCTTCGGCAAAAGTAGTTGATAGAGGTGTAGCCGATCGACGTGTAGTCGATGGGCGGGTGGCTGATGGGTCTGTAGCTGATGGGCGTATAACATATAGACGTGTAGCCAATTGATTCTTGGTATTTTATAGAAAAGATCCTAGAAAGAAACAAAGGCTTGCAACTGGGTCCCTAATTGACTTGAACAAAAGAAGTCGAGCGGTGGCAATCAAAATCCGGCGAGGAGGCTCACCAGTGGCGAGGGAAAGGTGGGGAAAAAGGTTCAGGAGCTCACGGCGGACTTGGGAGTGGTTGGAATCGTAGAAGGGAAGCTCGGAGGTGGTGGTTCGACTAGAAATAGAGCCGGCATGGCGAGGTTCCGAGGGCGGCGGCGGTATTCCGGCGACCGGAGTGCAGGAAGGCGAAGGGGAATTGGTCAGGCAGCTTCGGCGTGGAGAAGTGGTGCTGATGGTGTTCTTGGCGAGGGAGGAGAAGAGGTGGAACTTCGATTTGACTAGAAATAGGACGGCAGCAGAGGGTGAAATCGCCGGCGCGGCGTTCCGGGCTGCGCGCGCGGGGGAGGAGGAAGAAGAGTGGGTCAGGAAGGGGCAGTGAGATGCAGTGTTGCTGGTGGAGCACGGAGTTGGAGAGGAGGAGCGGCGGAGGCGGCTGACAGCGGTGGACAGAGGAGCTCCGGCGAAGTAGTCGAGCGGAGAAGAGAACAGGAATGCGGGTGCGCGTGAGGAAATAAAAGAAGGATGAAGTTCACTGGGTGTGTTCCAAAGCCAAAAAGAGGCGTGCAGGCGGGCGGCAAGCAGCTGCTGGTGGTCGACGGTGCTCGTGGCGGCTCGGGCGGGCAGCAGCGCGACGTGTCCGTGCGAGGAGGAGCCAGCGTGGTTGGGCGAGCGGCGGGCGGGTGAGCTGGGGGCCAGGTGGCGCAGGAAGAGCGGCGAGGGGGCAGCTGGCTGCTGGGGAAAATGCCGGTGATAGGCGGCGGGCGGCGCTGCAGAGAAACAGAGAGGGGGAGCAGGAGGAAGAAGATGAGGACCTATTCATAAATTTTGCAAAAGTTCAAGGAGTTCACTGTAACGTAAAATTTCTTTCAAACTATAGCTCTAATAAAAATATACCCAAAATCATAAGTGTAGAGCTTAAAAAGATCTACCACTTTGCTTTAGGGTCCAACTTCAAAAGAGTTAGGGTTTTGAAATTATTTTTAAAAGCCAACAAATCATTCAATTTCAAATAAATCCAAAATAAATTTTACCTCCTCAATGAAGCCTTGGAGTATTTACACTTCTTACAGTGGTTAAAGAGTAAAAACTTACGTTTGCAAATCAGCCCTTCATACATTTGTGAAATTATCTCCCATTTACACACAATTTACAAAAAGAACCCTAATTTTTCCAATATTATAGAAATACCCTTTAACATGTATTTAAGTTTTTAAAGGCATTCATCAAAGCAAACACAAACTTCACACTAACAAGCACAACTTCATACTAGAAATTAGTGTGCCTAGCTCCTAAGTACCTGAAATGTCACATATGGGAGTGAGGCCCCTTCAGTAACATAGAGTACTAGTCGTAAACCTGTAGTCTCAGCGTTACTGGAAGTATGGGAGCGAGGCCCCTTCATTAAACTTGCACGTAATACTAGTCATGAACTAGTAAACGGAGTTGTACTGGAAGTGTGGGAGCGAGGCCCCTTCAGTAATATAGAATACTAATCGTAAACCAATAGCCTGAGGGTTACTGGAAGTATGGGAGCGATGCCCCTTCAGCAAACTTGCACGGATACGAGTCATTAACCAGTAAAACGGAGTTATACTAGAAGTATTGATCTCCGATCGCCTACTAAAGATGATTTCTTGGGCGGACCATGATAATTCACATGTTACCATGAGAAAACGTCACTATTGGCTATAACACCCTAAGGTATTTTCCTTAAATTTTAATGAATTTATTTGGGCTCAAATAAAATTTCCCAGAATTTTCTCTAATTTATCTTGCATTTAAAGTAATTTTAAAACGTAAAGAATTAAAATTTATTTTAGGTTCAACATGTTTGTGCATTCATGCTGGTGCATAAGTTTTATTTGGTTGAGTGCATAGGGGTTGAATTCAAATTTGAGTTGAATTCAAATAGGTTGAGCTGGTGCGGGAAGAGTAAAGGAGGGAAACAGGAAGGTGGGTCAGTCATTCCTTCTATTCTCAGTCATTCCTTCTGTTCTCAGTCATTCCTTCTGTTCTCAGTCATTCCGTTCTTTTCTCAGTCATTCCTTCTAATCCCAGTCACCCTTCCTATTCTCAGTCGTTCCTTCTTTTCTCAGTAACTCTTTCCATTCTCGGTCATTCCTTCAGCTGACCCCACCTGTCGGCCCCTTCCCCTTCTTCCTCCTTCTTCCCCGGCGCTCAACTTCCCCCGAGATCTCCGGCGAGCTTCCTTATCTGGGCCCGCACGCCCAGGGCAGCGCCGCCGCCCTACAAGTAGCGGCCCCACGCCCCTCAGAACCCTAACCCTAAACCGTAGCCGCCACCGACGCCCGGCACCACAGCCGCCCCGCGCCTCCGCTCAGCGCCTCTGCTCCGCCGCTCGGCGCCTCTGCTCCGCCGCGGACCCGCTACTCCTTCACGCCTCAGCCCCGGCCAAGCCCGCGGCAGCTTCGCCTCGTTACCCAGGAGCTTCCCGAGCCCAGCAAATCGGCCCTACGCCCCCTCACCGAGGATAATTTGAGACGGGGCTACCGCCGGTGAGCCGCCCCCGCCGTCCAATTCATCGCCGCCGGCGTTCCTTTTTCCCTCTTAACCCATGCAACACCTTGGCAGGGCCTCCACGCGATGATCCCCGGTGATCAGAAGGCTAGGAACCCTCGGCAACACCCCTCCCCGCGGAAGCCCGATCTTCCCCGCCGCCGGTCGTCGTCGTTCCCTCGCTCCGCTGCGTCTCCGGCCTCCACGGCCCTTCGGTGATGCCTTACCCTCTTCCCTTGCTCGTTTTGCGCCCAGTGCCGTAGGGCGTAGACCGCCCCAGGGGTCGGAACCGCGATCACGCGGTACGCCGGCGAACCCGAGCCGCCCCTGCCGTGGGGAACCCCAACCCAAACCCTAAACCGTTTCCTTGACCGCCTAGATGGGTTCGCCGTCGTCCTCTCTTTCTCCCAGTGCCAGCCGTACCCCGAATAGTGGCCGGAAACGCCCGACAGCGTGCCCTCCGGCGAGCCCCGGCCGCCCTCCGCCGTCCCCGCGAACCCATCAGATCGGACCAGTCCGATCCAGATCGGACCGTCCGGACCCCTCTGTCCAGATCGGACCGGTCCGAACCCCTCTGTTCAGATCGGACCGTCCGAACCAGGATGCGTCCGAACCATTCGATTTAGATCCAACCGCCCAGATTAGAAGCCGCAAACCCTTTCAGCCATGGCAGTTTTGCTAAAGAGTCCTTGTGTTTGTTTGAAATCAACCCGCCGTCCCGCTTAGGTTAAAAAGTATTTGCAGGCAGGCCCTTTCCTTCACGTTTGACTCCCTGAGCTTCCTGGATTTTGAACCCGCAGTCCAAGCCTCGTGTTTTCACGCGATAGCCCCTGTGTCTAGGGTTTAATTACGTCTAAGCCCTCGGGTTTTGTGCAGAAGCCCCTGGTTGCCCTGTTTTTCTTACAAATAGGTCCCTGGATCCTGTTTTAAGCGCAGTTTTCGCGTTTTAGCTCCGTTTTAGGTGTTCTTTATATGCACGCAATCGTTGTAACGCGTAGATTAGTTCTAGGCTAGTTTCATGTGCTGTTTCCATGTAATGTTGTACTGTTTTCTTATATTTTGCTATTGTTTGTGCATGTGTGTATGTGTGGACTATGTGTGACGATCGTGAGTAGACGCGGAGCCTTTGGACCAGTACCAGGAGCAGCCGTCTTCCGAGCAGTTCGAGCAGCAGCCGGGAGAGTACGAGGAAGGCAAGTATAACATGAACCTCCTATCACTTTTTAATACAATTTCATACTGCATTTTAATTCTGTATACCTATAAGGACTCCCTAGCCACTTTTATATCCTTATATATATCCTATGGGTTGCATTCTTGGTTAGTTGTGCTAGGTTGCTGCGCTATAACAAACCTTGGTCCTTTTTAATTAATTTGATTAATGGTCTTATGCAACTTAATTCTGGAGCCGACCCTCTGTGCTGTGTGCTTGAGTGGTTTGTGCGTCCTTAAAAGATGTTTTTATAGAAACATGGTTTAGGGGGCCAGCACGGTGCTTAGTGCTTGGTTGGCCACTCTCCATAAGGACCGGTTCATAGAGCGACAACCTGGGATAACCGCGCAACCACAAGACTGGAATGGGACGGTCTTGACTTACTAATTAGGTCATTTTGGTTCGGGAGTAACTTACCTGCGTGGGCAAGAGGGGTGGTAAGCTTCAATGGTCCCTGCTCCTCCGGCTTGGTCTGTGCTGTGTGTCTTGTACCCCCGGAGGTGGGCCCCATCGTCGCTGATCCAGAATCCTTAGCGGTTACACCTTACCAACGTGATCCTTTGTAACGGTCTCGTAGTGCGCTTGCTAGCCATCTCACCTAAGGAAGTGTGATGAACAACTAGCGTAGCTCACGACTTGTGGGTAAAGTTGTGCAACCTCTCGAGAGTGTAAAACTGATATATCAGCTGTGCTCACAGTCATGAGCGGCCCAGATCCTCCGTCTGATTAGTGGGGTTATCAACCTTTGACGAGGGCGATTCCCCGGGTGGGTTTGGTTTGGATGGTTCCCAGTAGTTCTTAATTAATATTGATTAATTCTTATGCAATTTGGGTTATGGTAATTCATCCACTTGTAGTAATTAGTCTTAATAAAATATGCCAAGACTAAAAGCTAATGCAGTTGAGTCAGCTAAACCTAGAGCCTCATGCTCGTGTTATACTTGTTGAGTACTAGTTTTGTACTCACACTTGCCTCTCTACTCTTCTGTTCTCTTTCGGATATCTTCGACTGCTGCTCAGTGCCCGGCAACGTGGAGGACTACGTCAGCGGCTTCGACGACTTCTAGGCGTTTGTCTCCCAGTCGACGTCCCTGTGGCGCCCAGCTCTTCATGTATCTCTTTTACGCTTCCGCAACTCTTGAACCGATTCTTGATTCGGTTGTAATAAAAATAATTCATTTTATTGATTCATTTACGTTTTATATTAATGTTATTCGTGACATGTGTTGTGATATCTTGATGATCTGTTGTATATATGCGTGACTTGATCCTGGCGCATATATGATTGCTCGATTTATGTTCTTATAAATCGGGTGTGACAGATTGGTATCAGAGCCGTGTCGACTGTAGGACGAAGCCTAGGTAGAATTGGTCGAGTTTAGGACTTCTTTTCTCTTGCTTGCCCCCGCAGATCTTCAACCATCATTGTTTCTGCTTCTATTCCTTGAGTCCTAAGCCCTCGATTTGCTGTTTTCCCCGCCTTTTCTGAGAAACAGCTTGAGCTTTCCGTAGACGTTGGCCTGAGTTGCCTAATCATGTAACTTATAAGTTTAGGTTGTCCCGATAAAAATACGCTAGAACGAGTGTGTTGGTCGAGTAGAGTGGAAAACTCGACTAATTTGTGAATATTGAATGTTTGTTATTGTGCAAATGTTTGATTTGGATTTTTGGTTGATTGCATAGGCTAGTAGTTAAACTTGTTCATGCAAATCGATCTAACCCCACTTGAACTAAATAATAAAATTGTGTTAGAACGTTGGGGGTAAAACCTATATTCCTTCTTTCTGTCATATCCTTCCGAAGTTTCGTTTCCGCAGCTGCACGATATCTTATTCTCATAAATTTCGTTTGTTGCAATCAGATGGTGAACACCAGGCGCACCGGTTCCGGTTCTGACCAGCAGGAGCAGAACAACCAGGGTACTGGTCAGCCGCTGCCAATGCCGCCACCACTGACCCCGGAGCAGTTCTTCCAGCTCCAGATGCAGATGATGGCGACCCTAAACAACACCGTTCAGGCTCTGCAGCAGATCCATGCTCAGCCACCGCCTCCTCCGTCGCCTCAGCCCCGTGACAGGCGTGCGGATTTCCTGAGAGGTCACCCGCCGACCTTCTCTCACGCCACGGACCCACTCCAGGCGGACGACTGGCTTCGCTCGGTGGAGCGCCAGTTGGTTGTTGCGCAGTGCGACGACCGAGAGCGGGTTTTGTACGCAGCCGGGCAGCTGCGAGGCTCCGCTCTTGACTGGTGGGAGTCCTACCCAGCTCGGGATCGTGATGCTCTCACGTGGGACCAGTTCCGTGAGCGTTTCAGGAACCATCACATTCCTGAGGGCATCATGAAGATGAAGCAGAAGGAGTTCCGTGCCCTTAAGCAGGTAAAAGTTTAAGGGAATCTTCTACAATTTCTTTTGAGCTTGATCTATCCTTGACCTCTTTCGTAAAACCTGACCAATTGAGCGATTTCCATCCTTGTTATCTGTGTTCGTTATTTCAGGGATCTATGACGGTGACGGAGTACCGTGACCGTTTCCTTCAGCTTGCCCGCTACGCCCCTGCTGACGTCGCTCGCGATAGCGATAAGCAGGAGTACTTCAAGGAGGGGCTGGATGATCACATCCAGTATGCGCTGCTGAACCACCGCTTCGACAACTTCAACCAGCTGGTTGATGCGGCCCTTAACACCGAGCGTAAGCGCCGGGAGATTGAGGACAAGAAGAGGAAGATGGCTCCATCCTCTTCGGGCAGCAACACCCGTCCCCGCTATCAGCATCCACCACAGCAGCAGCAAAGGCCGCCCCAGCAGTACCAGCAGCGGCAGCAGTTTCCGCCTCGTCCTCAGCAGCAGCAGCAGGCGGGACCGGGTCAGAGGCTTCCGGCGCCTCCGGCTCCACCAGCTCAGAGGCAGGGAGCGCCCACTCCTCCTCCTGGGCAGCAGGCCGCTGCACTTCCTCGAGTGTGCTTCCACTGCGGCGAGCCAGGGCACTACGCCAACGTCTGCCCTCGGAAGGCGCAGGCGGGACAGCAGGGGCGTGCAGCACCGCCCAAGGCCCCCGCTCAGGGCAGGGTGAACCACGTGACGGCCGAGTCAGCGGCCGAGGCTCCCAACGTGGTTATTGGTACGTTCATGGTTAATGCCCATCCTGCTACAGTGGTTTTTATACCGGTGCTACGCATTCTTTCATCACCCAGTCTTTTGTTGAGCATCATGGCATTCCTACTAGCACATTAAAGAGGTGCATGTTAGTATCCTCACCGGGAGGGCAGTTGAGGTCTCATGTCTTTTGTCCCAGAGTTAGTTTGGCCATAAGGGGGGTAGATTTCAGTGCGAATCTGATGGTGCTTGACTCCAAGGGCATTGATGTGATCCTTGGGATGGAGACTCTTGCTAAATGGGGAGTCCGGATAGATTGTGCTCAGAGGACGGTTCTTCTGTCAGCACCGGATGGTCAGGAAGTCACTGTTGGAGCTACATAGCCTTCTGGAATTCTTCATCAGATGGAGGCTAGACCCACGGATGGTATTCGTGTGGTGTCTGAATTCCCGGATGTCTTTCCGGACGATTTGCCAGGTATGCCGCCGGATCGCGACATTGAGTTTTCTATTGATCTCTTGCCTGGCACAGCTCCTATTGCTAAGCGGCCCTATCGTATGGCTCCTGTCGAGCATGAGGAAGTTAAGAAGACTATCGACGAGTTGTTAGCTAAGGGTTATATTCGTCGCAGTTTCTCCCCTTGGGCCTTTCCTGTGTTGCTTGTAGAGAAGAAGGATGGCGCGAAGAGAATGTGCGTCGATTATCGGGATCTGAATGCAGTTACTATCAAGAACAAGCATCCATTACCCCGTATTGAGGATCTTTTCGATCAGCTTCAGGGTGCTTGTGTATTCTCGAAGATTGATCTGCGTTCAGGTTATCATGAGCTGAAGATTCGTCCTGAGGATATTCAGAAGACGGCATTCACCTGCAAGTATGGGTTATACGAGTATACGGTCATGTCCTTCGGCTTGACTAATGCTCCGGCTTTCTTCATGCATCTGATGAACAAGGTTTTCATGGATTATCTGGACACCTTTGTGGTGATATTCATTGATGATATCCTGATATATTCCAAGTCAGAAGCGGAGCATGAGAAGCATCTGAGACTTGTGTTGCAGAGGCTCAGAGAGCACAAGCTGTATGCCAAGCTCAGCAAGTGCGAGTTCTGGATTGACGAGGTTCCATTCCTCGGTCATGTTATCTCCAAGGGAGGTATTGCTGTGGACCCCGGGAAGGTGAAGGATGTGCTTGACTGGGTTGTACCACAGACGGTGAAGGAAGTCCGCTCTTTTCTGGGCTTAGCAGGTTATTATCGGAGGTTCATCGAGAATTTCTCCAAGATTGCGAAGCCTTTGACTTCCTTGCTGGAGAAGGATGTGGGTTTTTCTTGGACTGATGAGCGTCAGAGTGCCTTCGAGGAGCTGAAGAAGAAGTTGACTACGGCGCCAGTCCTTACTCTGCCTGATCAGAGCAAGAGGTTCACAGTGTATTGTGATGCTTCGAGGGATGGTCTTGGTTGCGTCCTGATGCAGGAAGGCAGAGTGATAGCTTATGACTCGCGGCAGTTGCGCCGGCACGAGCTGAATTATCCCACTCATGATCTGGAGCTAGCCGCAGTTGTGCATGCTCTGAAGATATGGAGGCATTACTTGTTTGGGCAGAGGTGTGATATTTACACCGATCATAAGAGCCTCAAGTATATTTTCACTCAGAGTGAGCTGAATATGCGGCAGAGAAGATGGCTAGAGCAGGTCAAGGATTATGACCTGGAGATTCACTATCATCCGGGCAAGGCCAATGTTGTAGCAGATGCTCTGAGCAGGAAGAGCTATGTTAACATGGCCGTGGCTTTTCAGATGTCTCAGGAGTTATGCGAGGAGTTTGAGCAGTTGAGTCTGGGTTTCTTGCATCACACCTTGGGTACATCGTTCGAGGCAGAACCCACTCTAGAGGCTGAGATCAGGCAGCATCAGAAGGAAGATCAGAAGCTGCAGGAGATTCGTGAGTTGCTTAAGATTGGCAAAGCTCCTCATTTCAGAGAGGATGATCAGGGTACCTTGTGGTACAAGGGTCGTATATGTGTGCCGGACGTAGCAGATCTCAGGAAGTTGATTCTGAGTGAGGCTCATGATACAGCATATTCTATCCATCCAGGCAGCACGAAGATGTATTACGACCTGAAGGAACGATTCTGGTGGTCTGGAATGAAGCGTTCCGTTGCGGAGTACGTGGCTATCTGCGACACTTGTCTGCGTGTCAAGGCAGAACATCAGAGGCCATCCGGGTTATTGCAGCCGTTGAAGATTCCAGAGTGGAAATGGGAGGAAATCACTATGGATTTCATTGTTGGCTTGCCTCGTACTCAGAAAGGGTACAACTCCATATGGGTAGTAGTGGACCGGTTGACGAAGGTTGCTCACTTCATTCCGGTGAACACTACTTACTCCGGTGCTAGACTCGCAGAGTTGTACATCTCCAGGATTGTCTGTCTGCATGGTGTTCCGAAGAAGATTATATCTGATCGAGGACCTCAGTTCACTTCACGGTTCTGGGAGCAGTTGCATGATTCGTTGGATACGAAGCTGCGTTTCAGTACTGCTTATCATCCTCAGACAGATGGGCAGACAGAAAGAACCAACCAAGTGTTGGAGGATATGCTTCGAGCCTGCGCTATTCAGTATGGTACCAGCTGGGATAAATGCCTGCCGTATGCAGAGTTTTCGTATAACAATAGTTATCAGGCCAGTCTGAAGAAGTCTCCTTTCGAGGCCCTGTATGGTCGGAAGTGCAGGACTCCGCTGTATTGGGATCAGATTGGTGAGAGGCAGGTATTTGGTCCGGATATTGTTGAAGAGGCCGAACAGCTAGTACAGCAGGTGCGAGAAAATCTGAGGGTCGCTCAGACTCATCAGAAGAGCTATGCGGATGTTCGTCGCCGAGATTTAACCTTTGCAGTGGGTGATCATGTATATCTGAAGGTCTCGCCGATGAGAGGAATCCGCAGGTTTAATGTACGAGGGAAGCTAGCTCCTCGATACATTGGTCCGTTCAAGGTGCTGGAACGGAAAGGTGAAGTGGCATATCGTTTGGAGTTGCCACTCAATCTCTCGGGAGTGCACGATGTGTTCCACGTGTCTCAGCTGAAGAAGTGCTTGAGAGTGCCAGAAGAGCAAGCACCGATAGAAGGGTTAAATGTGCAGGAGGATCTGACCTATATCGAGCATCCGGTAAAGATTCTGGAGACATCTGAGAGAGTTACTAGGAACAAGAAGATCAAGATGTGCCGAGTTCAGTGGAGTCATCACACGGAAGACGAGGCTACTTGGGAGCGAGAAGACGAGCTGAGGAAGACATATCCCGATCTCTTTGCTAGCTAGCCTATCCGAATCTCGGGACGAGATTCCTGTAAGGGGGGTAGGTTTGTAACACCCTAAGGTATTTTCCTTAAATTTTAATGAATTTATTTGGGCTCAAATAAAATTTCCCAGAATTTTCTCTAATTTATCTTGCATTTAAAGTAATTTTAAAACGTAAAGAATTAAAATTTATTTTAGGTTCAACATGTTTGTGCATTCATGCTGGTGCATAAGTTTTATTTGGTTGAGTGCATAGGGGTTGAATTCAAATTTGAGTTGAATTCAAATAGGTTGAGCTGGTGCGGGAAGAGTAAAGGAGGGAAACAGGAAGGTGGGTCAGTCATTCCTTCTATTCTCAGTCATTCCTTCTGTTCTCAGTCATTCCTTCTGTTCTCAGTCATTCCGTTCTTTTCTCAGTCATTCCTTCTAATCCTAGTCACCCTTCCTATTTTCAGTCGTTCCTTCTTTTCTCAGTAACTCTTTCCATTCTCGGTCATTCCTTCAGCTGACCCCACCTGTCGGCCCCTTCCCCTTCTTCCTCCTTCTTCCCCGGCGCTCAACTTCCCCCGAGATCTCCGGCGAGCTTCCTTATCTGGGCCCGCACGCCCAGGGCAGCGCCGCCGCCCTACAAGTAGCGGCCCCACGCCCCTCAGAACCCTAACCCTAAACCGTAGCCGCCACCGACGCCCGGCACCACAGCCGCCCCGCGCCTCCGCTCAGCGCCTCTGCTCCGCCGCTCGGCGCCTCTGCTCCGCCGCGGACCCGCTACTCCTCCACGCCTCAGCCCCGGCCAAGCCCGCGGCAGCTTCGCCTCGTTACCCAGGAGCTTCCCGAGCCCAGCAAATCGGCCCTACGCCCCCTCACCGAGGATAATTTGAGACGGGGCTACCGCCGGTGAGCCGCCCCCGCCGTCCAATTCATCGCCGCCGGCGTTCCTTTTTCCCTCTTAACCCATGCAACACCTTGGCAGGGCCTCCACGCGATGATCCCCGGTGATCAGAAGGCTAGGAACCCTCGGCAACACCCCTCCCCGCGGAAGCCCGATCTTCCCCGCCGCCGGTCGTCGTCGTTCCCTCGCTCCGCTGCGTCTCCGGCCTCCACGGCCCTTCGGTGATGCCTTACCCTCTTCCCTTGCTCGTTTTGCGCCCAGTGCCGTAGGGCGTAGACCGCCCCAGGGGTCGGAACCGCGATCACGCGGTACGCCGGCGAACCCGAGCCGCCCCTGCCGTGGGGAACCGCAACCCAAACCCTAAACCGTTTCCTTGACCGCCTAGATGGGTTCGCCGTCGTCCTCTCTTTCTCCCAGTGCCAGCCGTACCCCGAATAGTGGCCGGAAACGCCCGACAGCGTGCCCTCCGGCGAGCCCCGGCCGCCCTCCGCCGTCCCCGCGAACCCATCAGATCGGACCAGTCCGATCCAGATCGGACCGTCCGGACCCCTCTGTCCAGATCGGACCGGTCCGAACCCCTCTGTTCAGATCGGACCGTCCGAACCAGGATGCGTCCGAACCATTCGATTTAGATCCAACCGCCCAGATTAGAAGCCGCAAACCCTTTCAGCCATGGCAGTTTTGCTAAAGAGTCCTTGTGTTTGTTTGAAATCAACCCGCCGTCCCGCTTAGGTTAAAAAGTATTTGCAGGCAGGCCCTTTCCTTCACGTTTGACTCCCTGAGCTTCCTGGATTTTGAACCCGCAGTCCAAGCCTCGTGTTTTCACGCGATAGCCCCTGTGTCTAGGGTTTAATTACGTCTAAGCCCTCGGGTTTTGTGCAGAAGCCCCTGGTTGCCCTATTTTTCTTACAAATAGGTCCCTGGATCCTGTTTTAAGCGCAGTTTTCGCGTTTTAGCTCCGTTTTAGGTGTTCTTTATATGCACGCAATCGTTGTAACGCGTAGATTAGTTCTAGGCTAGTTTCATGTGCTGTTTCCATGTAATGTTGTACTGTTTTCTTATATTTTGCTATTGTTTGTGCATGTGTGTATGTGTGGACTATGTGTGACGATCGTGAGTAGACGCGGAGCCTTTGGACCAGTACCAGGAGCAGCCGTCTTCCGAGCAGTTCGAGCAGCAGCCGGGAGAGTACGAGGAAGGCAAGTATAACATGAACCTCCTATCACTTTTTAATACAATTTCATACTGCATTTTAATTCTGTATACCTATAAGGACTCCCTAGCCACTTTTATATCCTTATATATATCCTATGGGTTGCATTCTTGGTTAGTTGTGCTAGGTTGCTGCGCTATAACAAACCTTGGTCCTTTTTAATTAATTTGATTAATGGTCTTATGCAACTTAATTCTGGAGCCGACCCTCTGTGCTGTGTGCTTGAGTGGTTTGTGCGTCCTTAAAAGATGTTTTTATAGAAACATGGTTTAGGGGGCCAGCACGGTGCTTAGTGCTTGGTTGGCCACTCTCCATAAGGACTGGTTCATAGAGCGACAACCTGGGATAACCGCGCAACCACAAGACTGGTATGGGACGGTCTTGACTTACTAATTAGGTCATTTTGGTTCGGGAGTAACTTACCTGCGTGGGCAAGAGGGGTGGTAAGCTTCAATGGTCCCTGCTCCTCCGGCTTGGTCTGTGCTGTGTGTCTTGTACCCCCGGAGGTGGGCCCCATCGTCGCTGATCCAGAATCCTTAGCGGTTACACCTTACCAACGTGATCCTTTGTAACGGTCTCGTAGTGCGCTTGCTAGCCATCTCACCTAAGGAAGTGTGATGAACAACTAGCGTAGCTCACGACTTGTGGGTAAAGTTGTGCAACCTCTCGAGAGTGTAAAACTGATATATCAGCTGTGCTCACAGTCATGAGCGGCCCAGATCCTCCGTCTGATTAGTGGGGTTATCAACCTTTGACGAGGGCGATTCCCCGGGTGGGTTTGGTTTGGATGGTTCCCAGTAGTTCTTAATTAATATTGATTAATTCTTATGCAATTTGGGTTATGGTAATTCATCCACTTGTAGTAATTAGTCTTAATAAAATATGCCAAGACTAAAAGCTAATGCAGTTGAGTCAGCTAAACCTAGAGCCTCATGCTCGTGTTATACTTGTTGAGTACTAGTTTTGTACTCACACTTGCCTCTCTACTCTTCTGTTCTCTTTCGGATATCTTCGACTGCTGCTCAGTGCCCGGCAACGTGGAGGACTACGTCAGCGGCTTCGACGACTTCTAGGCGTTTGTCTCCCAGTCGACGTCCCTGTGGCGCCCAGCTCTTCATGTATCTCTTTTACGCTTCCGCAACTCTTGAACCGATTCTTGATTCGGTTGTAATAAAAATAATTCATTTTATTGATTCATTTACATTTTATATTAATGTTATTCGTGACATGTGTTGTGATATCTTGATGATCTGTTGTATATATGCGTGACTTGATCCTGGCGCATATATGATTGCTCGATTTATGTTCTTATAAATCGGGTGTGACATTGGCCCAAAGGAAGTAACGATGAGGTCCTTCAAGTGGGGATGAGCAGTTCTGTGCATGACGCCACGCAAAGATATCTCGGTTGGCTAAGGATGAAAGCATCGTAGATGCTCGATATTCTAGGAGCTTGGGACCTCCTGGCCATCAGGGTACTGTAAGTGATAAGACACTGGTCCTGTAACCTTATGCACGATGAAAGGTCCCTCCCAACATGTGCAACCCGGTTTCGTCCTGGATACGGCGAAGGACCATATCGCCAACGTTGAAAGATCATCGTTAAACATTCCGATCGTGGTAACGACAGACTCCTTGTAACTAGTGGGCCGACTGGAGCAAGGCATTGCATCTGATTTCCTCTACCGAGTCAAGTTCGACATGTCTTGCGTTATCAGCCTCACCTTCTTCATACATCTCCAGTCGAGGAGATTTCCACATGTCTGGCACGCGTGATGTCACGGCGTACTCGGTCATGTAACATTCCTGTAATTAGAATATAGACACTAGTTACTAGTGTGTTGTATGTATATTAAGGTTTGTATAGAGAACTAGGGGTGTATTGTAAATTATAGATTTTATAAGTTCATATGTGCAAGTGTGTGGAAAATGCTCTTAAATGTCAAATTCAAATGACTATAGAAAAGAAAAGTACAAATATTAGGTTAAAACCTAAAAGAAATAGACTTTGTATGAAACTAAGGGCTTATGTGTAATTAACACAAATATAAGGGTTACATATGAAATGGTTGGAATATAAAGGTCAAATTCAAATTTACTTAAGGGTTAATGTGTAAAAATACAAGTAATCATGACAGGTCAGAAAATTTATAAACATGCCCAAAATTTGATCAAATTTAGGTGGGCAAAGATAAATTTAACTTAAATTCCATCTTGTTTCAAAATGTAATCCAAATAGTTGTAAACCTTGATTTTTTGAACCCAAGCCCTACAGCAATGTTGTAGAGTTTGAAAAACTCTACAACTTTCATGTTGAACATTTTCTCATTTGACCTTTGTAGCAGTGAGAAATTTTAGATTACAGAGGGGTCCCTAAATTTTTTGGAAATCATGAACAAGTCCTTCTGACTCCTGCCTGCTTCGTCTTCCTCTGGCACCACCGCTTCCCCCTCTGCTCCGCTCTGCCTCCGCCACTGACCGCCGGCACAGGACCCCGAGCTCCACCTCCAGCTGCTACACATGCCCACGCGTCGCCCCTTCCTGGCCTCGCGCGCGCGTGCCACGATGACCCGAGCGGTTCGCCGGCCGCCACGTCGTCGCCGCCGTTTCACGTCCCGCGCTTATCCCTCCGTTCCCTTTCTTCTACTCAACGTGACCAGGAGAGCGTAGAGAGTTCATTTGCACTCTTTTTCCCTTACCATTCCTGAGCCGCAACCCACATCCCGCGTTGCTCTTCTCTCCCAACTCCGGCCGCGCTCGGCACCGCCGTGGGCAGCCCATCCCAAGCCGTTTCACGCCACCACCGTGCTCTAGCCTGCACCACATCACCCCTACGACGCTCCCCGACCTATCAATTGGGTTCCTAAGGCCTTACATTGGCTTCCCGATGAGCTCCCCGAGCTTTCTCGTCGCCGCCGTGTCTGTCCACCGTGGAGCTCCCTCTTCCGGCCTTTCCTAGCTCAAATTGACCCCCGCTTGAGCTCCACCACATTCCCAGGCAGCTTTCCGACCGATCTACCGTCGTCCAAGGGCACTGGAGTACCGCCCCCAACGCTCCACCTCGCCGCCGGCCGCAAGCCTCCGTCGCGCCACCGCCCCAAGCCATCTCCCTTCAATTCCGAGCTTGCACAGGTGCGCAAGGGACCCTAGTTGCTTCCCCGCCCCTCTGCCCTCACCACCCGCGCTCGCCGTCGCCGGAGCAAGCCGGTCAACACCGGGCTTCTACCTTGACCAGGGGGGAATTGGGGGAAGGACTGCGGGTTAGAAGAAATAGAAGTTTAGGGGGTTTTGTGCAAAGAAATAGACTCAGGGAAATAGTAACCGAAGGACCTCTTGTGTAATTTAAGCTGCCAACTTTGAAATTCCATATCAATTCGAGGAAAAGTCATAAAAATGCAAACTAAATTTTGTTAGAATCCTTAAGTGAAATTCGACTACTTTTATTTAGGAAGTTTGAGCTGTAGGTGTATATTTTCTGATGTATATTAAATATTAGAAAATAAGTGTTTTAATTGTATCTCATGTTGTAGGCATGTGTTATAGTTGAAATTTGAAACCTAGATTATATGTTTATATATAGCTCTGTGTAAAAAGTTCGAGTACTTTACTGTTCATTTGCTTAGATTTCGAGTACTTTTTGTTATATGTTGATAAAAGTTACTTAATTTAATTCCAAATGTATTCCTTCATGTTTAGGGCTGAAAAATTTATCTTAGGCTTGTTACAACAGGAGTAATCTAAGATAAAAATTTTGAGAATCAGAAACCTAATATAACTTGGGTTATAAGTTTCAAGCTTAAATTCAAAGGTAATTCATAAATAATAATTATTATGCATGAAAAATTATGAAACTTTTCTGGAATATTAGTCTTGAGTAATTTATAATGTCCTTAAATTTTGAACCCTAGTTTTAGTATAAAACTCCAGTTATAATTATATCTTGAATTTTCAATTATAATCTTGTTTAATTTTGTGGCTTAGTTCCTTTTAGAGTAAAATTTCAATAAAACCCACTTATGGTAATTTTCATAAGTATTAATTATTTGTCTTAATTTAAGATTTGATTAATTAATCCAAAGTTAGCCATAATTAAGTAATAACCTAAGGTTAATTACAATGTTTAGCTAATAAAATAAATGGAGATTGCTAAGTGTATTTAGTGTTACTTATAGTAATCAGATATGCTACCTATTGTAGTTAATCGGATGTTTAGGGTAACCCACCCTGTTGCCTAACGAGACTAGTTAGTTTAGTTAGTACTCGATAAATGACTGCCCAGTGCAGGGTAGATAGGTTAATTGTCGAAATGTAATGTTCTTTTGTTTGGATTGCAACTTTATTGTGAAATAACATAAAAGTATATACATTCCATAACTTGTAACTTTGCATCTCATATAGACTCGACCACTCTCGCTGACGGAGATTACCAGTTGATTCCGGAACAAGAAGGAGGTTATTCTGAAGACCCCGGGATTCTCGTTGCGGATTTCTCTGAAGCCCCAAACCAAGGTTCGGAGGATATTAATTTGACTAACCCCAACCCCACTAGCGAAGGCAAGCCCCGGACATAACCCCTACTTTATTACACTGCAACCTATATTATTTATATATATCTTTATGCATTAAGTTCTTAGGAGTTGTTTGAAAACCTTAGTTGCATAATTCCAGAAACCAATGTATTGTATACTAGAACTTGAGTCCGACTAGCTGCTATGCTTATAGGACCGGTAGAAGTCGAGTGATTTCCTATCACTCGCGCGATATAGGAATTGTGTTGCTTACATTCCTGTAATCATTATAAGGATGACGGACGGGATTTTGTGAGGTATCATATTGAGATGATACCCGTCTGTGTATGGAATTTGATAAGGTCGCAGTGTGTGGTAGCGGTGGTTAAGCGTTTGAAAGTACTAGCAACATGCCGTGAAATATGGTAAGCGGTAAGCCTAGTAACCGATCGGCCCGAGGAGTGGACATACCCCCCACCACATGTATTGCTTCTTTTGGTTACTTTGTTCGACGTGTAGGAATATGTGTTGCTGGGCAACCAGGAGTACGGGTTTTGTAGTCGCGCTACAGACGTACATCCTGCACTTTGGAAGTGCGTATGGTCCTGCAGTCGCTTGTGGTGGCACTGATCCACGAGTCGGAATGAAAGGCAAACGGTTGCTTCGGAACGACCCTTTGGTGTTCCAAGCGTGTGTGTTAGGTTTACCCTTGCAAGGTTTGAAATTCAATTCAGGAATCGTCCGTTTCTCGCGGAGATTGAGACTGCTTAATCCCTTTGCCACATAGAGTAACAAGAGCAACTTTGTGATTATCAAAGATGATGTTTGATTAAGGATTCTACCATGTTTGAATAGTTATAGATGCTTACCTAGAATGGTTAATTCACTAGAACCTGAAAGCCAAAAGTTGAAAATAAGGATCTACTCTTTGTTGCTTTTCAGCTGAAAACTCTACCTAAAGCTAAAAGCCTTCATGAGTCTAGTTATGGGCTAAGGTATACCCAATTCCGGGTAAGTCTTTCTGAGTATTAGTATACTCAGCCTTGCTTTTGTTGATTTAATCCAGGTAATCTCCCTGATGAGCCAGCTTTCATTACACCATGGCCCTACCCCTTGCCTGTTGGTTGGTCCGTGGAGTGAGATCCGTCCCCGGCCAACACCGATTCCGCCGAATGATATCATGCCAGGGCTAGCATGATATCTGTATTAACGACGTGTACAATGTTTACGCTTTTCAAACTCTGCTGCTTTATCTTAAGACTTAAACCTGTTTTGTAATAATCTCCTCTCAGTGGGAGTTAATGACGCTTTGTATATTTTTGTAATATATTTGCCTATGGTGTAAAATGTAATGGCATTTATATCTCTGGACTCACCATCGTGTGAGGTACCTTGTTGGATCCTGCGTTCGGTGGTTTATCGGGACGTTACCCGACAGGCCAAAGGATTATACCGTTTGAAGTACGAGGTAACCCTCAAGAGAGGACTCGCGTACTTGAGCCGGTGTAATTCAGGTTGGTTCTGCCACAGGTCACCTCTTGGTCACAGTCGTACGACTTCTTCAAGTCACCGTGGAATGTGAGGATGCCTGTCTTGCCTAGCATCTTGAGTAGTAGGTAGACGTAGTGAGGCACGGCCATGAATTTGGCCAATGCAGGTCTGCCGAGGATAGCATGGTACGACGACTCAAAGTCAGCCACCTCAAAATTGATGTACTCCGTGAAGTAGTTATCCTTCGTCCCAAAGGTGACTAGCAGGACCCCTAAACTGAGTGGTGTAGCCGCATTTCCTGGGATGATTCCGTAAAATGGAGCTCTGCTAGGGGTGAGCATCTTTGAAATGTCCAACCCCATCTTCTTCAGAGTACTCGTGAAGAGCTAGTTAAGGCTGCTCCCACCGTCAATGAGTACTCGAGTTAGCTGGGAGCCCACCACGACAGGATCTTGGACGAGCAGGAATTTTTCCAGCTCAAAGAAGCTAGTCCACTGATCATCCCTAGACAAGGAGATCAGGACCTCACTGTATCTCAGAGGCCTTTGTATGGCGGGCTCGACAGAGAGGATTTCATGCAGAGTCAGCGTCTGCACGCGCTTCGAGGGGAAGCCGCCGTCTCCACCAAAGATGACATTGACGATATTCTTCACGTCTTGGAAATCTTGAGCCCCTGACTTGTCACCCTTGTCGTCATCCTCCTGATCCTTTTGCTTTCCGGCTTGAGGAAGCAGTGGAGCGTTGAGTGACTTGCGGAGGCTGACGCACTCAAAGAGTGTGTGTTGTGACTTCAGGTGCATCAGGCATTGTTTGTGCAGGACTTTCTCAAACTGGGTTTCATTGCTCCTCAACTTCTTGCCACAAGGATTGCACTCAATAGCCGTGACTTCTTGGTCCGGCTTGCATTTTCAGGGATTTCCCGAGTTGTTCCGCTGGCCCTTGTTGAAGTGATTGTTGTCATTGCCCTGCTTGTCATTGTTGCACTTGGGCAAGAGATCGTTCTCCTCGTCCTTTGGTCTGCCCACCATGCCATCATGTCACGCAGCTCCATGGCAGCAGTCGGGCGGTTACGTCTGAAGTTGTGGTACGTGTGCTTCGAGAAGAGGCTGTTCTGGAAGTAGCGGATGATGTCCTCATCAGTGATGTTGGCGATGGTGGCTCGCATCTTGAAGAAACGCCGGGTGTAGGACCTCAGGGTGCCGTTCATCTCCTACATGACCAGGGACAGATAGTGGCGAGTACCTGCCCGTATCATTGATCCCTGGAAGTTGTCGATGAAGGCCTGTTTGAGGTCCTCCCAGGAGTTGATGGAGATTGGTTTGAGCCTTTCAAGCCAAGTGAGGGGCACCGATTCCAAGGCTACCGAGAAGTAGAGTGCCTTGGTGGAGTTGGATCCCCCTAAGACCTCGATGGCAACGGAGTAGCATCGAGTCCATTGGCTCAAGTCTTACTTGCCATCATTGTTGGGGATCCCGACTGGTTTAAAATCCTGAGGGTAGGATTTTTCAGTGATGTTGGAGGTGAAGGCGAGGGAGCGGTCGTATCTTCATCGTCGTGGTACCTATCGGGATGGTCCCTTCTCCTTGCCTTGATGATGCACCACGCATGGCAGCCATCATTGATCTTCTACCTAAGATCAATCATGGGAGCGTCGTGAAGGCTGGCCTTGGGTGGAGCTTCGCCTTAAGGCCTTGCATCGCACCTTTTGCGAGATGGGCGAGTGGATTGTTGTACTTCTTGTTCGACGTTGCCAAGCGCGGACTGCGGGCCCTGGTTGCACTGGCGATTGTCATTCCTCCGGTACCTAGGGCCTCCTCCAGGGGTGTGACTAATCTCCGCAGTGTCACCATGGCGCTCACATCTGTAACACCCTAATTTTCAAATTAGGAACCTAAATAAACTTTGCTAGATTTTCTTCAGGATCCATAAGGTTTTTATTCAAGTTCTTTTGATTTTAGAACATTTACCGTGGATTAATAATAGTTTACTTAGCCATAAAAAGAAATATAAGGAAAAATAGGTCTTGTGCATTTCATGCCGCACTGCATTGTTTTATTGCTTGTCTTCCATTTGAATTTAAATTTCAAATTCAAATTCAAATACATTTGGATGTTTTTCTTTTTCTTCCTCTCTTTCTCAATTGGCCCGGCCAATTTTCCTTCTCTTCCTCCCTTCTCTCTTTTCTTTTTCCTGCAGCCCAGCCGGCCTATCTTCCTCCTCTCCTTTTCTTTTTTCCCACGCAGCCTAGCTGGCCCACCCCCTCTCCCTCTCCCTTCCTTCCTTCTCCTCCTGCAAGGCCCGGCCAGCCAGCCTTTCTTTTCCCTGCGCGGCCAGCCCACCTAGCCGCGTCGCTCCCTCTCTCCCTCACCACCAGGCGGACCCCGCCCGTCGGGTCTGTCCCTGAGCTCGAGCTAGACTCGGGCTCGAGCCCGAGTCTAGCCGCGGCACGACGCCGCCTCCGCCCGCAGGGGTCGCCCCTATAAAGCCGCCGCCCCGCGCCCTCGTTTCCCTCAACCCGCAGCCACCGCCCTTGCCTCGCAAACCCTACCCGCGCAAGTTTGCGGCCGCCGCACCTCGACCGCCCGACGCGGCGCCGCTCCGCTACTTCCCGCCATCGAGCAAGTGCGGCAGGAGCTCCACGTTGCGGTAATGAGCACCGCCGGCCCCTTTTCCCTCTTCCCCCTGCCTTACCGCGCGCGCAATCCCTCGTCGAAGCTCCGCGGCCGCGCGCCCGTCTCCGGCCCCCATCTCGCCCACCAGAGCACCCATATGCAATCCCCGTAGCGCCCACTTTTGTAACATTCAGGTAATTGGAAAACATGGACACTAGGTTTCAGTATAATATATGTACGCTTTATTATGGTATATGTGGGTAGTACAAAAAGGCTAGGGGTATATCTGTAATTTCTATAAAATAGAGGCTCTTAAGTGTTATTTGGGTGAAATAGAAGGTAGCACTAGAACCTAAGAGAAAAATAATACCAAGTGCTAAAGTTGTATCTGTATAGGAGGGAAGGTGAAAAAGGGAGGTTAAATCTTAAGAACAATGGGTTTGTGGTGTAAAGATAGGGACCTATGTGTAATTAAAACAAAAACTATAGGGCTTTTATGTAAAATAATTGATGTATAAGAGTAACTTTTATGTTTACTTGAGGACTAATATGTAAGAGTACAAGTCATCATGACCTTCCATGAACTTTTGCAAATATGTTTAAAATTTGATCAAATTCACCTTGGTAAGGACCAAGGTAATTCAAATTTTACTTTTATTCAAACCTATCTTGGAAAGCTGTAAACTTTGAGCTTTTGAACTTGAACCCTAAAGCATTTTTGTAGAGTTTGAAAAACTCTACAACTTTGATTTTGGGCACTTTTTCATTTGAGCTTTAAATCAACGGGAATTTTCACTTTACAGAGAGGCCCTTAGATCTTTTTAATTTTGCATATGAGTCCTTGACCGTTTTCCCCTCTCATCTCCTTCCTCTGAACCCTCCTGTTCCCCTGCTCTGCTCCTGCCACCGCTGCAGTTCTTTTTCCCCGGCCGCCGCCATGCAGAGCGCCGCCTCCACCTCCTGCTCGCTCTCTCCACGCGTCGCTTAGCCCTTCTTCCCGGTGCCTGCATCCCCCCTCGTTGGCCATCCCTCGTCTCTCCACGTCGGCAGACACCCCCGCATGACCGCCACGCACCTCCGACGAGCTCCCGTCGCCGCCCCTCAACCCCTCTTCAATTACTCGTGCCCAGAGCTGTGTGACGCCATCCACTAACCATCCCTTCACTTCCCAGGCCGCCCTCGCTTCTACCCTCGCCGGATTTTGGCGTTTTGTTTCGGTTCCGAGCGCCGCCGCTGACCAGCTCCGGTGGGCAGCCTTCTCCCAGCCCTGTGGGTTCGTTCTGGGTAGCCTAGAGGGACAAGGGCAAAGTATAGATCGTAGTCGAGTTGGTGTAGCGCTTGATCCATGTTTGGAACGGCCGGAACGCGCGCTGCCGCCATGGCCAAGCTGCGGCCATGGGGCGCCGCCGTCGAGCCGTGAGCTCCAGCCATCTCGAGGCGTGGCTGAGGTTGGGGCTTGTTCAGGGAGAGTTGGTGATGCTCCCTAGCCGTCTAATGGGAGGGCGACCCGTGGCCCTAGCGTCGCCGGCCACCATGGCCGAGCTTTGTCTCGCCGCCGGCCGTGGCGTTCCGGGTCCGCTGGGGGATTAGGGAAGGAGGGGGGAGTAGAGATGCCCTGTGCGGGTCTGCGCGAGAGAGAATGCCGTGTAGCCGGGCTCTATCCTGGACAGGATCACCGGCGGGGGCAGGCCACCGCGCTGCCTCGGCGTTCGGCCTGTGGCCGTGAGCAGAAGGAGGGGGGGGGCAAAAGAAGCAGAGGCGGTCCCATCTGTAAGAAGAGAGAGCCGAGAGGGAGGGGTGGATCTGTTAAGAAAAGAAGTTTTCCAAGGGGTTTTCTGCAAATAGCTGTAACTAGATTGTTTTCCAAGGGCTGAAACATGTTTAATTCGGTATAAATTATAGAAAAATCCAAAAATTGCAAAACTAGTTTTGTTGGAAACTAGATTTTAAACCCTACAACTTTTGTTAATAAAGTTTAGTATGAAACTAAATACTTTTGTGTCTATTCTAAATCTAAAGTTAAGAGGTATTTTTGTGTGTAACTTCTACACCTTAACTATGTTGCTTATGATTTTTGGTATGTAATTGCTATGAGTCCTGTGTGATCTTATGTTGAAGTTTTACACTTAACTTTGTTGGGTAATATAAGTCCTTTTGAGTTTGGGCAATTCAAATTTGAAATGTTTTAAGGTTAGTTAAGCATGTTCTTTAAACCTAATTGGTTAAGATCTTTTTGTCATACTCTAATGTGTTGATGATTATTGTACAATTAAAGTTCCAAAACTTTATGATCCTGTTTACCTAAGTTGTGGATTTAAACTTGGAATTTAAATCCAAATGCAAATGCTAAGGTTCCTGTTTACGATAAATCCAGCACTATGATCATGGTTCAATTATAAGTAATAATTCAAGTCTAAACCCTTATATTTCATGAACTTTTGTGTGTTGACTTGGTTGAATTGCAACTTTGTTATAACATAAAATCTTAAGTTCAACTTTCATCTTACTTAAACTGTTGCATATCATATAGAATCAACGACGCTCGACGACGGAGATTACGAGTTGGTCTTAGGGCAAGACCAAGGGTTTCCTGAAGACTCAACACAAATCGTCGAGGAACTAACTGAAGCCCCGAACCAAAGTTCGGAAGGCCCTGACACTCCTATCCCCAACCCCACTCAAGAAGGCAAGCCTCGGACATATCCCACTACTTTATTTACACTGCAATCTATGTCTATTTATCTATACTTATGCATTAAGTCTAGGAGTTGTAATGAAACCCTAGATGCATTGATCCTAGGAACCAATGTATTGCACCTGAGTCCATATCGGCTAGATGCTCTGCTAATAGGACTGGTAGAAGTCGGGTGATTTCCTGTCACTCGCGCGATATAGGAATTGAATGTTTACCTTTTCGCAATCACTGTAAGGATCATGGACGGGGTCATGTACAGTGGCATGACCTGGAAGTTTGCCCCGTCTGTGTTGTTAAAAGTTGATAAGGTCGCAGTGTGTGGTAGTGGTGGCTAAGCTTTTGAAAGTACTAGCCACATGCCGTGAAATATGGTAAGCGGTAAGCCTAGTAACCAATCGGCCCGGCAAGTGGACATACCTCCCACCACTCAATCTTTATTTTATGTTCACACGCACCGACGTGTGGGAGTACATTCTGCAAGGCAGACAGGAATACGGGATCATGTAGTCGCACTACAAACGTATGTCCTGCACAATTGGTGTGCGTACGGTCCTGCAGTCGCTTGTGGTGGCCTGTCCACGACCCGGAATGAAAGGCAAACGGTTGCTTCGGAACGATCTTTGGATGTTCCAAGCGTGTGTGTTAGGTTTACCTTGCAAGGTTGAAATTCGATTCAGAATCGTCCGTTTCTCGCGGAGATTGAGACTGCTTATCCCTTTTACCACATAGAGTAAGAAGTGTAACTAATGGTGGAACAATCTTGATGGATGATAATATCTACCTTGCTTGCTTAGTGTAGGTGCTAACCTAGAATGGATAATCAACTAGAATATGAAAGCTAAAATTTGAAAGTAGTTCATACTCTTTGTTGCTTTTCAGCTGAAAATAAACCCAGAGCCTGTACAATGCCTTCATGAGTCTAGTTACGGGCTAAAGTATACCCAATTCCGGGTAAGCCTTGCTGAGTATTAGTATACTCAGTCTTGCTAGTATCATTTTCAGGTATAACCTTCGAGAACCCCATGGACAACCCTGCATGGCCAACGTCTGTTCCTTTTGGCTGGTCCGTGGAGTGGGATTCGTCCCCGGCTGGCAGTGACCCTCCTGAGTGACACCAGGCTTTGGGCTGAGCGTGGCGTCCACCTTCGCGACGTGTGTAGTCGCGTGTTCTTTTCTTCCACTATGAGTTTGGATTAGCTGTTCAGCTTGTTAGTTTAAACACGGTTTGTACAAGTTTTATCTAAGCTTGAACTTGGTTTGTAATAAGGTTTGAATCTTTTTAAATTAAAAGTTGATGAGCTATTCTGTGATTGTAAACTCGCCTTCGTGCGAGGTAAACCTGCTTCGATCCTGTTGAACCGTGGTTGTATCGGGCGGAGACCCGACAGACCAATGGATTGTTCCGTTTGAAGTGCGTTGAGTTAATGACAGCTGCATAGCGATCATTAGCGCACTTGAGCCGGAATAATTCAGGCAGTTCTGCCACAGCTGGTATCAGAGCTGTAGGTTTACCGTTACAACTACAATGGCTCTTAAAAAGTGTTTTCAGGATAAAATTTGTCAACAAATGAGTTTACAAAGTACGTTGGATCCGTTAAGGTTGATGCCTAGAACGTAAAGCCCTAGGGACTTATATGGGAAATATCAAGTGGCTAATAGTATCTATATATGTATAGATAGTTCTGACTTGCAGCACTACTTCCTGTCAAAATTTAAATCCATGTACAACTCAACCTTACATTTTGTTACGACACCTACGATCGTGAGGTAAGAAGGTAAGGATCCTCAGCTAACTGGGGAGTTAGCCTTCCCATCGGTGAATACGTTGTTTCGCTGTTCATACCCCCGCATTTTGCGGTACCCCCATGAATACGTTGTTTCGATAACGTATGTTAATGTTGTCTGTACGGCGGTAATTGTACAGATGCTGTTTCTATAGTGAACAGTACTGTTTGGGGACGCTTTCATGTCGTGCTGCCATGAAAGGTTCAGGGGATATATATACATGTGTTCTTCTGCAGGTACACTAACCACGATTAAGAGGTTAGGACGGATAGGATTTATCGATTAGTTATATAGTGAGAGACGTATATGTATGCCACCGAAATTAACCATGTAAGTCCGAGGATACTCAGCACTTGTTTTGGTTGTGAGGACGAGTAGTACGTGCATGCATAATTCATCACGGAACAAACAAATGTAATGTTTGTTTAAATTCTGTTAAGGATAAATAGTGTGTTGTTTATCTTTAGAAGGAGTTGATAGGGATTCTCATGATAGATTTAAGTTGGGTATCTTAAGGTACTTTAGACATCCATCTGATTTCCAGCCTTTGCTGTTATCAGAATTGATTATCTCGTTCTATTTATCTGGTACTTTCTCAAGCAAGGTAAAAGGTCTCACCATTTGCATTTCTGTTGCAAATGGCAGTCCCTCCTAACATCTTTTGGGATTCGGCAGGGCATCTCCATACAAATGCCCTGCACTGGGAGGGTTTTCCCCGTTTGCTTTGGGAATCCTTAAGGTCATTTGGCTATACCGACCCTCCACAGTAGGATGCAATGGAGTATCAGGAAGAGGGTGTTTATCGAGCCCGAGTTAGAATGACCATTTCTCAACACCCTCATCATTCCCAATGGCAACCCATTGAAATTGAAGTGATGGGTTATCGGATTGTGGATACCATTGAAGGAGCAGCACTAGAAGCTATCTATGTCTTCTGTAATCAACATCCTGGGGAAGTTGCAGGCCAACTGTAGGATCAAGAACATCGACTAGAGGGGGGGTGAATAGGCGGTTTAAAACTAAAACCAACAACACTAGAGAAATTTAATTAGTATCAAAAGAGAGTCCTATGTCATGCTACTACTATCTCTAGAGAGGTTTGCAACCTAGGGTGACAAGATACAATTCAAGCTCTAGTAAAGTAAATTGCTCAATATAAAACAACGGTTAAAGTGAGCAAGAGAGATAACCAAGCTTGACACACAAATTTATCCCGTGATGTCGATGACTTGCCGGTCACCCCTAATCCACGTTGAGGTGGATTCCAAGAAACAACCGCTCCTCTTATCAAGAGCCTCTTGATCTTGAGCCGGCTAGAAACAAGGAACCGCTCCACACCTCGATTTCACTAGAGTTGCTCTTCACCACTCCGGTAAGGTGAGCACAAAACCTCTCACAACCGAAATCAGGGCTTCTCAACAATCTCCTTCAAGAAGCTCCACGAAATCACCTTCTCCAAGCCGTCTAGGGAGCGGCAACTCCCAAGAGTAACAAGCCAATGATCCTTGCTTGAAGATTCCCTAGTGCCACAAAGCTCAAACTCTTGATGCAATGCACTAGGAAGCACTCTCACTCTCAAAAATGCAAATCCTTAGCAAGTGTGGGAGAGAGAGGGATGTCTTAGCACTAGAGGGTCAAGAATGCAGTCCAAATGGCCAAGAGAGAGACCCAAAGGCCGGGCATTGGGTATATATAGACATCCCATCAAAAACTAGCTGTTACAGTCTTTTCTGCGAGATCGCGGACCATCCGGTTTCAAAAAACGGACCGTCTGCCGTTATAAACCAGAGAGTCAGAGAGCATTAAATGCGTGTCAGAACTAGCCGTTACAACCCCGGCGGACTGTCCGCGCACAATCGGCAGACCGTCCGCAGTTAAGAGTTCCATAACTCCAGAGACATGACAGTCTCTGGAACAACCCAGAAATTAGCCAGCGGACCATCCGCCCCCAAAGAGCGGACCGTCCGCAGTCCAACCAAGAAGAACAGGTAGAGATAGCAATGTTTCTGGATCAAATTATCAGAGAGCCTGCGGACCGTCCGCACCCCAGTAGTGGACCGTCTGCAGACCAGACCATTAGACAGACCAGAGAACACCCTTTCTGGAACGAAGTGAGTTAGAGTTGCGGACTGTCCGCCCAAAAGGACCGGACCGTCCGCCATCCACAAGAGATTCCCACTGAACCTTCTGTAACGGTAGCGGACCATCCTCACCCAAGGGGCGGACCGTCCGCGCTTGAGTAGTCAGATCTCAAACTTGTTCTTTTTCAAAGCCCGACAAAGTGTAGTTAGCCCTCATGCATGCACTTAGATATTTTGAGCAAAATGGCACTAGAGACCCGTCAAGCACGAGTACATGACCCCTCTTGATAGTACGGCTATCTAACCAACAAATCCGGTCACTTATCATCCACTAAACACCTTGTGACCGGTAAAATTCAAGAGACCCTATTTTATACCTTTGCCTTGAGCCCAAACTTTGCTCATCGTCTCCAAAAATCCACACACTCACAAATAACTCTCATTCATCCGTGGATCAACCTATACTCATTTTCTCAAAAGGATTTGTTAATCCACAAACCGTTGTCATTAATTACCAAAACTCAAATTAGGGGCCTAGATGCTTTCAATCTCCCCCTTTTTGGTAATTGATGACAACACTAAGTTTTGGAGTGATAAAAGTGTTCAAGTCAACTTCATACACTAGGCATAAGGTGAACTTGAAATTGAACTTTGGAAGAACTTACTCATTTTTCTTGAAAATTTTAGAATATTGTATGAATAAGTTCACCAAGTTCGATGAGTAGAGAGAACTTCCCCTTGATATGTGCATATAAATTTGAATGAATACCCAGAGCACACATATCTATATATGAACATTTTGATGGAGTTTTCCCTACAAGTGGAAATCGAGGCATACAAGATACATGATATATATGACATGAATTTTAGCTTGATTACCATAGCCTCACAACCACAAGACGAACATAAGTAAATAGAAGTAGCACAAATCAACATAGTTCATCACAAATGACAAGCCAAATCCACGCAAGATATAAAGCATAAGTCCATCCAATAGAGTTCAACACAAATTAAAATATTAGTGGCAAGCGGAAGCAAAAAGCGAATGAGTTCCATGAGAAATCCATGTGCTCCCCCTAGATCAAAGCACTCCAAAGCTCCTTCTCCCCCTTTGGCATCAGTTTCCAGAAGGATCAATCCATCGGCGGTGGAGGAGGTGGTGGTGGGTAGAACGGTTGGTGCGGGTAGAACTCTGGAGGCGGCACTGGAGCCGGGAACACTGAGTAGAAGTGATCAGAAAACCCGGTGAAGGCTGTGCTGAAGGTGTCAAAGCACTGCTCTAAATGCTGCTGCCTATGCTCGAGCTGCTCAAACTGCTCAGACGAAGGCAAATCCTCAAAACGGGAGTCAAGAGCTGCAATATCTGAGTGTAAACTCTCCTGAACACCCTGCATCTGAGCCATCATGGGCTGGAACATCTGCTGCTGCATGTTCTGGAAGTTAAGATCCATCTGACTCTGCATCTGACTAGTCAACTCGGCAATCTGAGAGGAGAGATTCTCCTGCATGGATGTAAAATAAGGATCAAAGTAGCCAGCTGGAGGAGCCCACTGCTGCTGGACGGGAGGGGTGGTGGTGGCATGCCATGCTGAGCTACAGCTGCTCCTATGTGAGCATCATCATCACTATCGTCATCACCACCATGCCCCTGTGCTTCAGCATCTCCAGGGAAAGGAGTCAACGGCCTCATAAGAAAAGCATGATCGTTCTTGAAGGGCCTAATAGGAGTATGCTTGCACTCACAAATGCCTCTAAAAGATGTCTTTGCCTTGATGATGGACATAATGTATGGAGCAAAGTATAAGTTCATCTCCATATTGAGCTTTAAGTCTGCAAGCTGATCCATAATGAGAGCAATGACATCAATTCTATTCCCATTCATGATATGAGAAATCACATTCCAATAGAGCCCTCTAACCTTGTCCTTGTTTCCACTCTTAGGCATGAATGTGACTCTTGCAATTTTATTGATCACTGCAGGATGATGCCTCAGACCCTGAGTTCCCCCAAAGCTTCTGGCTATACCAAGATGTGCAGGCTCATAGTACATGGGGTAGTCATTCTCATCTAGAGGATTTTCTAAGACAACATTCATGCTTTGCTCACTAGTGATGAAATCATAGTCCAACTGATTAGCTGCAGCAAACAGAGCAAATGTGGCAAAATATGTTCTCTTCCCAGTTGACCATTTAAATGTGGCCGCTACCATATCAATCTCTAGGGTGGCATAGAACTGGCGTATGACTGTTTCATTCCAATCACATCTATGTTGCAGAAAATTTGCTAACCCCATTTCCTCAAATCTATCCACTAGATCAGTCATGACAGGATGTGATCTCATATACCCTAGGTCAATGGTTTGATGTTTGAACACAGTCTTCTTAACTAGATGACCGAAGTAAGCATCTTATTGTACCTTGGTTCTGAAAAAGAGGATGTTGGTGTCATAAGGCATGTCGAACTGATTCACTGCTCTAGCATTGGCATAGCTCTCAGCAGTCCACTGTCGGCTAGGAAGATCTAGCCCCATCAAAACAGTAACATCATCTTCAAAATCCTCAAATTCCTCCTCTGAAGATTCATCACCAACACCACCCACTGAGGATGCTACAGCCATCTCACTAGGATTAGGATCATAGTCCGAGTCATCGGAATTATCACCGTGTCTTTGCCTCTTTGATGTCCCAGCTTTCTTGATTTTTCATGTGAATGCTTTGAGAATTTTTTGAGGTGGCCTGAGATCAAGAATTGACCATAAGAACAATTACAAAAGTAAGATATCCAATCCATAATCATATAAGTCAATTCAGAATCTTGCTGAAAAAATTTGACACTCGCGGACCGTCCGCGTGACACTTGCGGACCGTCCGCTTGCTGAAGCGGACCGTCCGCCTACTGACGCGGACCGTCCGCGACTCATCTGTTCAGCGCAGGAACACAGCAGTCGCCCCAACATTTGATCCATCCATAATTTGAGTTTAGATTCAAATCCACCAACCGAATTAAAACTACACCATCTCCTCATCACTAGGAACAAAATGCCCCAAGTATTTACAAGAATCCATGGCCCAAAAGTAGATCGAAGCAACTAACCCTAACTCTTTCCAATGAATAAATCCAAGAACAAGAGTTAGGGATTCATCGAAATACCGAGAGGACATGATGAAGAATCTCGATAAGAGTCCGGGGATGTGATCGGACTGTCCGCGAATCACGCCAAAAATCCTTGACCTTGAAGTCTTCCCCACGTGCTTGAGAGAGAAAGAGAGAGTGCTTTTGGAGAGAAAGGCTCGGTTTGGTGGGAGGAGAGAAAGAGACAGCCTAATATAAGCCAAGTCTGGTCGGCCCCATCTTTCTGTCCACCGGCGGATCGTCCGCGACGTCCAGGCGGACCGTCCGCCTCGAAATTTCACTGCTGACATCAACTCTGCAGAGCCTCTGGTGATCAATCCTGATGACCGGCGGACCGTCCGCCTCTTACACGCGGACCGTCCGCTTCGTAACACTGCGCCTCAAAATAACTTTGCAGTCCCTCTGGTGATCAGTTCTCAAGACCCGCGGACCGTCCTCCTCTTACCCGCGGACCGTCCGCTTCATAACTCTGCGGCCCAAAATAATTTGCAGTGCCTCTGGTGAACAATTCTCAAGAACTGCGGACCGTCCGCCACTTACACGCGGACCGTCCACTGTACCAAATTTCAATTTGCTCAGAATTTTGCCAATTTTCACAATTCCAACTTCAATATGGGATAATTGCTCATATAAAAATCTAAAAATCTCAAATCATGCATGAAAACCTTCCAAACTCTCATATGAGCAAGTTATGACAAGAATTCAAAAATAAATCGAATGAAATCATGAAAAGTCATAAACGGCTCAAAAATCCCTCAAAAATTCAGAAAAATGAAACAAAGAAAACATGGAAGAACCATATGCCACATGTGCTAGTTTTCAAGCCACATTTGAGAAGTCAATGATGTTTAACTCATTTCTCAACTTGCAAAACCGAGATTAATCCAAGGGCTTAGTGAATATATCGGCTAATTGATCATCCATGCCAATACCATCAATCTTGATATCATCCTTGTTCACATGATCTCTAAGAAAATGATGGCGGATATCAATATGCTTGGTTCTTGAATGTTGAACCAGATTAGTCGCAATCTTCACGGCACTTTCATTATCACACAATAAGAGAATTTCATCAAATTTCACGCCATAGTCAAGAAGAGTTTGCTTCATCCATAACAATTGTGCACAACAACTTCCGGCCAAAATATATTCCGCTTCGGCGGTTGAAAGAGCCACGGAATTTTGTTTCTTTGAAGACCAAGAGACAAGAGACCTTCCAAGAAATTGACAACCACCGGAAGTGCTCTTCCTATCGACCTTGCACCCCGCATAGTCCGAATCCGAGAATCCAACCAAATCAAAGTGAGCACCCTTGGGATACCATAAACCAATATTAGGAGTATATTTCAAGTATCTCAAAATTCTTTTGACGGCGGTCAAATGACATTCTCTAGGTGCGGCTTGAAATCGTGCACATATGCAAACACTAAACATGATATCGGGCCTAGATGCGGTCAAATAAAGCAAACTACCAATCATAGAACGGTAAAACTTTGATCAACCGGATTACCTCCCTCATCTAGGTCGAGATGCCCATTGGTGGCCATAGGAGTCTTGATTGGTTTTGCATCTTCCATACCAAATTTCTTCAAGATATCCTTCACATATTTTGATTGACACACAAAGGTGCCTTCCTTGAGTTGCTTGATTTGAAGTCCAAGAAAGAAACTCAATTCACCGATCATGGACATCTCAAATTCCCTAGACATCATTTCACCAAATTCTTCACAAAAACTTTGGTTAGTTGAACCAAAGATAATGTCATCAACATAAATTTGACAAACAAACAAATCCTTACCAATAGTTTTAGTGAACAAGGTAGTGTCAACCTTACCGATTTTGAATCCCTTGGAAATAAGAAAGTCTCTCAATCTTTCATACCAAGCTCGTGGAGCTTGCTTCAAACCATAAAGTGCTTTAGAGAGCTTGTATACATGATTTGGCTTCTTGGGATCTTCAAAACCGGGAGGTTGCTCAATAAAAACAAGTTCACTAATCTTGCCATTTAAGAAAGCACTTTTCACATCCATTTTGAAAAAGTTTTATGTTGTGAGAGCACGCATAAGCTAATAAGATTCTAATAGCTTCTAGTCTAGCAACGGGGGCAAAAGTTTCACCGAAATCCAAACTTTCGACTTGAGTGAAGCCTTGAGCCACCAATCTTGCTTTATTTCTCACAACCATTCCATCTTCATTTTGCTTGTTTCTAAAAACCCATTTAGTGCCAGTGACATTATAATTTCTAGGCCTCTCAACTAGATCCCAAACTTGATTCTGGGTGAAATTATTCAATTCTTCATGCATAGAATTTACCCAATCCGGATCTCTCAATGCATCATCTACACGGTTAGGTTCAAGAAAAGATACAAAAGAATAATGTTCACAAAATGAAGCAATGCGAGATTGAGTTTGGACACCCTTACTAATATCACCCATAATTTGATCCACGGGGTGATCCTTTGCAAGAATATGATGAGTTCTTTGAAGAGCGATGGGTTCTTGAGTTGATGGAGAAGGTGCACTTGATGAACCAACTCGATCTTGTACATAAGAATCATCATTACTAGAATCTTGTACTATTTGTTGTGCTTGATCATTTGAGATAGAGGTTGAAGGATTAACTCTAATAGAGATAGAATGGCCATCATCACTTTCATCTTCTTCTCTTGGTCTAACATCACCAATTGACATATTTTTCATTGCATTTCTTAAACCATCACTTCTCACATCATCAAGATTTTCTTGTTCATTATGAGACCCATTTGTTTCATCAAATTCAACATCATATGCTTCTTCAACAATACCATGTGTTTTGTTGTAGACCCGATAAGCCTTGCTACAAGATGAATACCCGAGAAGAAAACCCTCATCACATTTGCTTTGGAACTTTGATAACCGAGTTCCCTTCTTGAGAATATAGCATTTGCAACCAAACACTCTAAAATATGATATATTTGGTTTCCTTCCAATGAGCAACTCATATGGGGTCTTGTTATGGAATCTATGGCAATACAATCTATTAGACGCATGGCAATCCGTGTTGATTGCTTCGGCCTAAAAACTATCGGAAACATTGTACTCGGAGAGCATTGATCTTGCCATATCAATCAAGGTTCTATTTTTCCGCTCAATAAGACCATTTTGTTCCGGAGTGTACTTGGTTGAAAATTCATGTTTGATTCCTTTTTCATCACACCATTCTTCAACTCTTGTGTTTTTAAATTCACTTCCGTTGTCACTCCTCACTTTCTTCACCTTGAGTTCAAATTCATTTTCGACCCTTGTCAAGAATTTCTTGAATATGTCATAAGTATCGGCTTTGTCATGAAGAAAGAAAACCCAAGTATACCTTGAGTAATCATCCACTACCACAAGGCAATAGCAATTTCCACCAATACTTCTATAAGTAGTAGGACCAAATAAATCAATATGCAATAATTCCAATGGTCTCTCGGTTGACATGACACTCTAGTAGGATGAGCATTTGCAACTTGCTTTCCAGCTTGACATGCACTACATAACTTATCTTTCTCAAACTTCACATTCTTCAAGCCAACTACTAAATCATGCTTTATGAGACGGTTGAGTTGTTTCATGCCAACATGACCAAGTCTTCTATGCCATAACCAACCCAAAGATGATTGAGTGAACAAACATGTAGACAAGTTTGCCTCTTTAGTAGCAAAATCCACAAGATATGCATCCTCATATCTAAATCCCATAAAGATGTGATTTTTCCATCCAAGCTAGTCACAACAACATCATCTTTAGTGAAACTACACTTAAATCCAAAATCACAAAGTTGAGTGACCGCTAAGAGATTAAACTTGAGAGAATCAACCAACAATACTTTGAAAGAGAATGATCACTTGAGATTGAAATTGTACCAACTCCTTTGACTTTGCCTCGGCTATTGTCACCAAAGATAATATCACTATAGCCATCCACATTCTCATCTAGAGAGGAAAACATCATTGGATCTCCGGTCATGTGTTGAGTGCATCCACTATCAAGTACCCAATGTCTTCCTCCGGACTTATAGTTTACCTACAACAAGAGATAACTCTTTTAGGTACCCAAACTTTCTTGGGTCCTTCAACGTTAGCGACCCAAGGACTTTTGGTACCCAAAATGGCGTTCTTTTTAGCACCATCTATAGGTATTCTAACAAATTTTGCACTAACATTGCCATTTAAATTTCTCATAAGAATGTAACTTGAATCAAAGGATATGACTTTCATGTTGGTGCAATTCTTCTCAACATGACCAACCTTCTTGCATTTTTTCACAATATGACTTACCACTACTCTTCACAAAAGTAGTTTTTGGTTTGCACAAAAGCCTTCTTCCCTTTCTTAGGAATGTATCCAAACCCTTGCTTGTTCAAGGTGAACTTTTGACTTGCCCAACAATGATTAAACATGGCTCTACTATCATAGCACTTTCTCAAATCATTAGTCAAGCAAGTAACCTCTTTCTTTAACAAATCATTTTCCATAATGAGAGATTCATTGCAAGATGAGTCATCAATTTTGGTGCAAAAAGAGCTAGTAGAACTAGAACCACAAGGTTTATCATCAATTAAGTCACAACTCACACCAATGCTCAATGTTGCTTTTCTTTCATGATTAAGTAGGGCATTGTGAGCTTCCTCAAGCTTCTCATGAGTTTCTTTGAGATTCTCATGTGAAGTCTTTAGCTCCTCATAGGAATCTTGAAGAGAAGAAAACTTCAACTTCAATTCCTTTAACTTGGCCTTTTCTTTAGTCATGAATTCATCGGCATCATTGAGCATTTCAACAAGATCATCATATGAAAGTTCATCAAGTTCATCATCTTGTTGTACCTTTGCACCACCCTTTGCCATAAGACAATGTGGTGTGGAGAAGAGTGATGGAGCCTCCTTGATGGCGATCCCGGCAACTCCCTTGGATGGCTTGTCATCATCATCATCATCATCATCATCGGAGCTTGCATCGGAATCCCACTCAACAAAATAAGCTTGACCATTCTTTTCTTCTTGATGAACTTCTTCTTCTTCTTTTCATCATTTTCTTGTCTTCTTGTTCTTGTCATCTTTCTTGTTTGGACAATTGACACTAATATGACCCATTTCACCGCATTGGAAGCAAGTCTTGTCCATAAAAGGATTTTTTCTTGATGATTGACCTTTCTTGCCAAAAGTTCTTCTTGTCATCATTCATTGAATCTCTTTACAAAGAGAGCCATCTCTTCATCCGATTCTTCTTCTTGGCACTCACTTTCTTCTTCCTTTTTGCTATCTTGAGCTTTGAATGCCACACTTTCTTTTTCATATCAATTTCTCCCCATGAGCTTCATCTGAGATTTCTTGAACATGTCATGAGTGAGAACTTCTCCCAAT
>NC_038044.1:36495837-36500837 GCF_002211085.1 Panicum hallii
GGTGTAAAGACGGTATTTTGAAATAAAGAGCTCCAGTATAAAGATCTACATTGAACAGGTTCACTTCCCTCTAGACCTAGCTGCTCTTGAAGTTCCATCTCTTAATGGATAAGGTTTTTCTACTAACATATAGGAATTTTTGAAGGAAGGAAAGCCGAAAATACCCAATATCTTGTTCCAACAGGATATTGGGTATTTCTTTGTTTATTCTGAATCTTTCTATTCTGAATTCACTTAACGACGAGATTTTTATCTGGGGATCAAATGGCTGTTCATCTGCGTAGAAAGAAATAATAGAAAAAGAGCTCCAGTATAAAGATCTTCATTGGTGCGCAATCCAATTGTATACCACCACTGATAAACCCCAGAATAAGCAATATTCACTGGACCGGCAGCACCTCCTCGAGTAAAGGCTTCCACCGCGGGTTGACCAAAATGAGGATCCCAAATGGCATGAGCAATAGGTCTTACGTGTAAAGGATCCTGTATCCATGATTCAAAATTTCCTTGCCAAGCTACATGAAACAGATTTCCGGACGTCCATAGAAAGATTATTGCTAACTGCCAAAGTGAGAAGCAAAAATGTTCTGATAAAGACGTTCCTCAGTAATATCATCATGACTTTCGAAATCATGTGCGGTAGCAATACCAAACCAAATACGACGAGTAGTGGGGTCCTGAGCTAAGCCTTGGCTAAACCTGGGAAATCTTAATTCATAATGCCTTTCAAATCCTCCTAGCCACTATCCTACTGCAATAATTCTCGCTAAGAAGAATGCCCATGTTGTGGCAATTCCACCCAGAAGGTAATGGGTTACTCCTACAGCACGTCCTTGTATAATGCTCAAGGCTCTAGGCTGAGTAGCAGGAGCAACTTTTAATTTGTTATGAGCCCAAACGATAGACTCAATGAGTTCTTGCCAATAACCACGGCCGCTGAATAAAACATTAAACTGAAAGCCCAGACAAAATGAGCGCCTAAGAAAAAAAGACCATATGCAGATAATGAAGAACCATAAGACTGAATTACTTGGGATGCCTGTGCCCACAAGAAATCTCGAAGCCAACCATTAATCGTAATGGAACTCTGTGCAAAGTTTCCCCCTGTGATATGAGTTACTATCCCTTGATCACTTATAGTACCCCAAACATCCGACTGCATTTCCAACTGAAATGGAAAATAACTACCGAATCGAATTATACATCCAGAATAGACCTAAGAAAACATGATCCCAGGCGGATACTTGACATGTTCCCCTCGCCCAGGCCCGTCGCAAGGGAAGCGAAAGCCTAGATTTGTTTTCAGGTATCAGACGGGAACTGCGAGCAAATAAAACGCCTTCAAAGTATTAATACAGTCACATGGATGGTAATGCGTGAAGTGATGGACTAAAAAATCTGCGGTTCTAATGGAATAGGTAACAAAGCGACTTTGCCGCCTACAGCTACTAACTCGCCGCCTCCCCACGTTAAGCTGGTATTGTTGTTGCACCAGGAGCTGTTATGCCAGGCGCCCCAGCATGGATATTTTGTATCCATTGAGCAAAGATGGGTTGTAATTGTATGGCGGTATCCGAAAACATATCTTGGGACGGCCTAAAGCACTCATGGTATCATTATGAATGTACAAGCCAAAACTGTGAAAACCCAGAAATATACATACCCAGTTAAGGTGGGATATGATTGCATCGCGGTGTCTAAGGACGCAATCTAATAGATCGTTGTATCGAGTAGTTGGATCATAGTCTTTACCATAAAAATGGCTGCATGTGCAGCAGCACCGACTATTAGAAATCCGCCAATCCACATGTGGTGTGTGAACAAGGAAAGTTGTGTACCATAGTCAGTAGCTAGGTATGGATAGGGGGGCATAGAGTACATATGATGAGCTACAACAATAGTTGTAGAGCCTAGCATAGCTAGGTTAAGAGATAATTGAGCATGCCATGACGTTGTTAGGATTTCATAGAGACCTTATGGCCTTGTCCTGTAAATGGGCCTTATGAGCCTCCAAAATATCTTTAAGTCCATGACCATACCCCAGTAGTCCTATACATATGACCAGCGATCAGGAAAAGAATAGCAATAGCTAAATGATGGTGTGCAATATCGCTCAACCATAGACCACCGGTTATTGGATCTAGTCCTCCGCGAAAAGTAAGAAATTCTGCATATTTGGACCAATTCAGGTGAAAAAGGGGGTTGCTCCTTCGGCAAAACTAGGATAAGTTGAGCCAAAAGATCGCGATTCAAGATAATTCATGAGGAAGTGGTATCTCTTTAGGATCAACCCCAGCGTCGAGAAATTGGTTAATCGGTAAAGATACATGGATTTGGTGTCCCGCCAAGAAAGAGACCCAAGTCCTAATAACCCCGCTAAGTGGTGATTCAACATGGATTCTACATCTTGGAACCAAGCCAATTTGGGAGCAGCTTGTGATAATGGAACCAACCAGCAAAAAGTATTAACGATGCAAAATCATGCACCGATTGCGGTACAATAGAGTTGTAATTCACTAGTTATTCCGGATGCTCGCCAAATCTGAAAAAACCTAGAGGTTATTTGGATTCCTCGGAAACCCCGCCTACATCACCATTCAAAATTTCTTGCCCTACTATTGGCCAAACTACCTGAGCACTGGGTCCAATGTGAGTAGGATCGCTTAGCCATGCTTCATAATTGGAAAAACGGGCACCGTGGAAGTACATGCCACTCAACCAAAGAAAGATAATGGAGAGTTGACCGAAATGAGCACTAAAGACTTTTCGGGAGATCTCCTCCAAATCACCGGTATGACTATCGAAATCGTGAGCATCAGCATGTAGGTTCCAGATCCAAGTGGTAGTATCGGGACCCTTAGCTATTGTTCTTGAGAAATGCCGGGTCTGGCCCATTCCTCAAAAGATGTTTTTACAGGATCCCTATCCACAACAATTTTAACTTCTGGTTCCGGCGAACGAATAATCATTAAGTCCTCCTCTTTCCGGACAAGACATACAAAGAGACCCGCCAACTGTCTTTTTATTGAATCTTTGAAGATAGATATTATGATTAGTCCTTTTCTTTACTATCTACCGTCCTTCTATTTTTTTTTAGTTATTCACTGGAGCAATTATATATTGAAGTCAATCCGAGGCAAGTGTTCGGATCTATTATGACATAAGGATTAGGGTGCCTAACGGACATTGGTTCTTCTGGAAAATTATTTCCCGACGTAACAAAAAAATATTTTTCTTTACGTTTTAATTTAAGAAGCTAGTGTATTTTTTTTGAGGGTATAAGCCCCTATTTACATCTACTTTCCTTGAGTGAGCATAATATAGATTTTTTATGCGATTCCAAATTCCAAGATAACTCATTAGAATTATTAATAAGACCGTCCTTATATATTAGGTAGGAATATTTAAATTGCCGCCTTTTATGTGCTTTATTACTTCTGTTCCAGAGCCTATCCCTATTATTTATCCTTATGAAATATGATATAAAATCGAAGGCAGAAGAAAGGGATATAATGAAATTCTTGATTTGATCTTCTTACCTAAATTATTTGATTAATGGATCAACAACCAAACCAACCATTTATGGAAATGGAGAGTGGTCTTATTCAAATTCAAAGCGCTTCGTAATCTTCAACCAGTTCTGTGCTTCAATATAATTTCCCGGAGTAAGCGCTATAGCTTGTTTCCAATACTCAGCAGCTTGATCAAACCAAGCTTCCGCAATTTCCGAATCGCCCTGTAAAATGGCCTGTTCTCCTCGGTCGGAATAGGCAGTTCCTTCCCCTAGAACCGTACTTGAGAGTTTCCTACCTCATACGGCTCAGAAATTGCTATCTTAATTTCCCCTATATTAACTGAATTCGATTTCTCAAAATCAATCCAATTTCTTCTTGGGTTAAGCAGAAGAAGTTAATTACCTAAGTTTCAAACCCTAATTTTGATCAATAATCAGTTTGATCTTTTCTCCCACCTTCAGAAGAATGAAGCATAGATAGACCTATATCCTTCGTTCCAATTTTCTGAAAGGTAACTATCTCGGTTTCGTTTCTTTCATATATGAAATTTCTATAGAATCCTCGAAAAGACTTTTTCCCATAAAAAGAAAAAAGAACTTACTATCTTTGGGATCTGATACTACACCGCTGCTTAATCCCTTAGTGGATCGGCTTTATTACATAAGCGGATTCCTAAATTTTGTCCCATATCGTGGTATAATGAAGCAGTTTTTTTTAGTTGTATCGACCCAGTTGCTCACTAATTGATCTTTACGGTGTTTTCTCTATCAATTTCAGCTTTATCCATAGAGTAGTATAGGCTCTACTTTCTTCCTATTTTGATTCTCGTGAAGTGTCCTTCCTTCCTACAGCTGATAGGGTAAAATCGTTGTTTGACGATCCGTATGTAGAAAGCCCTTTTTCTAGTATTTACTAGAAAATTTCCTCCTTTCTTTTTTTTCTTCTTTCTATAGTGGAGATAGTCGCACGTAATGACAGATCACGGCCATATTATTAAAAGCTTGCGGTAAGAAGGGGTTTCGTTCTAGCGCCCGGAAATAATATTCCAAAGCCTTTGTATGCTCTCCATTGCTTGTGTGTATAAGGCCTATGTTATATAGTATATAACTTCGATCATAGGGATCAATTTCTAGTCGCGTAGCTTCATAATAATTCTGCAAAGCTTCCGCATAATTTCCTTCGGATTGAGCCAACATCTGTTACGGTCGTTCATTCTATTCAATTCAAAAATCTCCGTTCCAAAACCGTACATGAGGTTTTCATCTCATACGGCTTCTCCCTTCTGTACATAGTACTAAGCAAAAAATCTATAGAATAAAAATAGAATTAGTCCCATCTCATTATGGACCGAAGGGGCTGGTATTTTTCCAAGAAATCTCTAGCCAACCTTCCCCCAAGAGGTTTTTCTTAACACCAATGAATTCTATTAATGCTAGAGGAAAGCTCCAAGAATTTCTTTGTTCTCAACGCCTCCTATTTAGAGGA
>NC_038044.1:36505837-36625321 GCF_002211085.1 Panicum hallii
CTATTTTATCGATATGAGTGTTCTATATCAGATAAATTCCACACTAGCTATTTCCCGTTTAAAGAATTTCGAGACTAATACTAATGTAGTTGTAGAAAGAGTACCCCTTTTTGCCCAGACTTCAAGCAGTTTAGCTTTAACCGTGTTAATGGTCTCACATTATTGGTCTATAGAGAATCAAAGTAAATTTACCAATGAGTCGCGAAATGCTACGGTTCTTCCATATGATTTCTGAAGTTATTCAGAAGTAATTCGTCGAGATCGTGCACCTTTTCTTATTTATCCAAAAAAATACTCAAAAATATTCTAAAGTGCAGCCGGATAGATCCAATCTATTCTTGAAATAGACAACTCGCACACACTCCCTTTCCAAAAAAAATCAATACACCAACCACTACAGTTAGATTTATTAGATTTGTTGCTAAAATATCGTAATTATTCTTGATTATTTAAATTAGGATTAATTCGGTTAATCAGCCTAACCAAGATCGATTGTTGGATCACAGCAATTATTTTTATTTAGAGTTTTATTCTCAGATTCTATCTGAGGGGTTTGCGATCGTTGTAGAAATCCCACTTTCGCTAGGGCAACCATCTTGTTTGGAAGAAAAAGAAATACCAAAGTTTCAAAATTTACAATCTATTCATTCAATATTTCCCTTTTTAGAAGACAAATTTTTGCATTTACATTATCTATCACATATAGAAATACCCTATCCTATCCATTTAGAAATCCTGGTTCAACTCCTTGAATACCGGATTCAAGATGTTCCATCTTTGCATTTATTGCGATTCTTTCTCAACTATTATTCGAATTGGAATAGTCTTATTACTTCAATGAAATCTTATTTTCTTTTTAAAAAAGAAAATAAAAGACTATTTCGATTCCTATATAACTCTTATGTATCAGAATATGAATTTTTCTTATTGTTTCTTCGTAAACAATCTTCTTGCTTATGATTAACATCTTCTGGAACCTTTCTGGAACGAGTCCACTTTTCTGGGAAGATGGAACATTTTTGGGTAATGTACCCAGGTTTTTTTCGGAAAACCATATGGTTCTTTATGGATCCTCTTATACATTATGTTCGATATCAAGGAAAGGCAATTCTTGCATCAAAAGGAACTCTTCTTTTGAAGAAGAAATGGAAATCTTACCTTGTCAATTTCTCGCAATATTTTTTCTCTTTTTGGACTCAACCACAAAGGATTCGCCTAAACCAATTAACAAACTCTTGCTTCGATTTCTTGGGGTACCTTCCAAGTGTACCAATAAATACTTTGTTAGTAAGGAATCAAATGCTGGAGAATTCTTTTCTAATAGATACTCGAATGAAAAAATTCGATACCACAGTCCCTGCTACTTCCCTCGTTGGATCCTTATCAAAAGCTCAATTTTGTACTGGATCAGGGCATCCTATTAGTAAACCCGTTTGGACCGATTTATCAGATTGGGATATTCTTGATCGTTTTGGTCAGATTTGTAGAAATCTTTTTCATTATCATAGTGGATCTTCGAAAAAACGGATTTTGTATCGACTAAAATATATACTTCGACTTTCATGTGCTAGAACTTTAGCTCGTAAACATAAAAGTACGGTACGAACTTTTATGCAACGATTGGGTTTGGTATTTTTAGAAGAATTTTTTACGGAAGAAGAGCAAGTTTTTTGTTTGATGTTCACCAAAACAACTCGCTTTTCTTTCAATGGATCACACAGTGAGCGTATTTGGTATTTGGATATTATCCGTATCAATGACCTGGTGAATCCTCTTACTCTTAATTAATTTTTAGACAAAACTAATAAACTAGAAAAGATCGATATCAAGATAAAACTTGCACATTTTCCATTCTGAAATGTTCCATAGTAGGTGAATCAATTTACTAATTAAATAAAAAAATTAGTGGTCTTCCTCTTCGGAATAGAAATTGGCTATTTCTACATAGGGAAAGTCGTGTGCAATGAAAAATGCAAGCACGATTTGGGGAGGGGTTTTTTTTATTGTAACAAGGAAGAATTATCTACTCCATCCGACTAGTTCCGGGTTCGAGTCCCGGGCAACCCATATGCAAAATAGAAAAGAGTAATCTGAGTTTTGAATTTTTACTCACTTCATTTCCAAAATTTTGGGATTTGGTAAATGGAGTTATATGGAAATCCAATCGTTGAGGCCGGTTTGGTTGACATTGGTATATAGGCTATGTTATACTGTTAAATAACAAGCCTTCTATTATCTATTTTCTTTCTAGTTAATACGTGTGCTTGGGAGTCCTTGCAATTTGAATAAACCAAGATCTTACCATGACTGCAATTTTAGAGAGACGTGAAAGTACAAGCCTGTGGGGTCGCTTCTGCAACTGGATAACTAGCACCGAAAACCGTCTTTACATCGGATGGTTCGGTGTAAAGACGGTATTTTGAAATAAAGAATTCCACTCCGGCTTTGTTTGTTACGTCAGAATCAGAAGAAACTAATTCTGTATGGAGAAACAAAATATCTCTCATTTCCGACGCGAATAGATTTTTTTTTGAATTTCAAAATAAAGGTTCTTGTCTTGTGGGGAACGATGGACAAATTTTTGGAATCCGGTACCAACAGGTATAATCCCCCCCAGAACTACGTTTTCTTTCAGGCCTTTCAACCAATCAATACGACCTCGTAGGGCAGCTTTTGCTAAAACTCGAGCAGTTTCTTGAAAACTTGCTTCAGATATGAAACTTTGGGTATTCAGGGAAGCCCTTGTTATTCCCAATAAGATTGCCCGATAATAAATCGATTCATCTAAAGCCCGCCCTGCTCGTTCCGCTCGCAATAGTCCTATTAATTCCCCAGGTAAAAAAACATTAGACATTCCATCTTCGGAAACCCTTACTTTTGATGTTACTTGGCGTATAATAATCTCTATATGTCTATTATGGATCTGTACCCCTTGGGATCGATAAACCTTTTGTATCTTATTAACCAAAGAGATACGACTTTGGGCTATGGTTAGCTCAGCTCCAATCAAGAATCCCCAGGGAACCCCAAGAATTCTTGGTATACGTTCGTTCCAATCCTCAATTCTCCTTTCGAGATTCGGCGATAGTGAATCAATTGAACGCGCTTCGAAGATTTGTTCTACTTTTGGAAGACCTTGCGTTATATCACTAGATCTCGATTTTTCATATATAAACGTAACTAACCTATCTCCTTTGTAAAGGATTTTTCCATAATGACCATGAACAGTTGCTCCTATAGTGGCCAAATAAGGCTTAGCTGCTCTTAGAACAAAGGAGTCCATATTAAGAATGAAAATTTGACCTGATTTTTTTATGTGCGATTTAAATAGACATACATTTTCACAAATAAATTGTCCAAGGTGAATTATTGCCGATGTCTCTTCCCACGAGTCATGATGGAGAAAGTGCCAATTCAAATGGAATGGCTCTAACATGATGTTACTGTCGAAATTCGAAATCCTTTTATTTTCGTCTATTAAAGAGTATTTAAGTCCTTGAAGTACTTGGAAGGTTTGTTTCAAATTTTCAAGGAACAAGTATTTTTTTAACAAGATCTGATTATGTGTTAATAAATAGTAAGATGAAGAAAAATTTGATATACTAGGTACAATAGCGCCTAAGAGCCCAAAAATATCTCGAATAGGAATTCTAGGATTCGATTCTTTTACCGCATTGGGATACTTTGAATTCTTGAATAAACCAATTCGAGAACAGTTGGATGCCGACAAAATCATCAAAGATGGATTACTTCGATTCAACAAGGTGCCAATAGCTTCTTGATGTTGGCTAAGTGATTGAATCTTCGCCTTGGAATAAAAGGAATTGGTATTGTTGCGATCTAACCTATTATTGGGAATCCGTCCTACACTTGTCCTATCATACCTTCTTCGTGTATACGAAGTAGTAGACTTAACTAACTCAATTCTTAGGAAATCGCGAATCAGATCATTTGTTCTTACCTCAACAAGAGAAGCACGAGCCCCCTCTTTTTCTTCTTGTTCCCAATTCACTACTAAGCAAGTTCGAACGAATTGACTATTCGTGTGATAAATTCTTTGAGTTAACTTGCTATTTTCATGAGAAATAAAATTGACAAGTCAAAGTTGGAGATTATCCTCTTCTTGCAGGAGATCCTGCGGGAAAAGTGTTGCTAAATTTCTCCCTTCGTCCATTTGATATGCGACTGCAGGTCGAACCGAAACAAAATACTTTTCCTTGCTTTTGAGAATTTTTTTTCGTTGAACATAAACCCAATTTTTCCTTTTTTTTGATTCCTTAGAATCTTTTTTTTCTCTTTCTGGTAGTATCAAACTGCCACCTAATATCTTATCCGCCTCTTCAGGAAAATGAATATCTCCGGAAAAGATTTTGAGTTCTGTATGGCTTTTTTTTCTCTTCACTCGGACCAATCCACCTAGTCGACTTCTTGTATTTTTTGTGAGTTGTGTATCGACTCCAATAATACTATTATCAAGTACCTTTAGAGATGAGGATCTCGGCAAGAGATGCAGTTCTTGAAGAATGAAAAAAAACCGATCTACTTACATGATTCTATAGAAATTGACAAAAAAGAGATATGGCTTAAGTGATCGAGTCTTTCATATGTATAAGTAATGCAACTATGAATCAAATGGCTGCAGAATACATCCCCGACCCCATCCAAAACCTCCAGAAGGTTGCCCTCGACTCCCTTATGCTATTCCACCTCTTCTCCCCCGCCGTCGGTGATGAGCCTCGCCGGAATCGACGGTCAAAGTTGTTTCCTCCGCTCTGACTCCGGCCAGGGGCTACATTGCAAGCATTCAAATTCTTATAGGGTCTTTTATGCAAAGTTTCAGTCCCTCCCTCTCTTTCAAATCAGTGAAGTTCAAAAATGTATAGAAAATCATAGAAAAATAAGAAAAATACCAAACTTGTTGGTTTAGAAACCTTGTGATGAATTCTACAACTTTTATTTTATAATCATGCTATGAAAATGCATAGTTTGTTCTGTACTTTAAATACAAGTAAAGGGATGCTTTAATTGAATCTTGTGATCCATAGCCTTGCTGCTATTGATTTTTGCAGCATGTATTACATATGGTTTGAGTAGCCTTGTGTAAATTTTTGAGGCTTAGATCAGCCCTCTAGCTAGAATATTTTGCTACCTTTGTTATATGTTAATGAAACCTTCACAAATTAATTTCAAAAGCATCTGTGCATATTTATGGATGAAATTTCTATCATAACTTGATCTTTATAAGTATGATCCATCATAAAAATTTGAGAATTAGAAACCTAATACAACTTGAGTTATAAGTTTCAAGCTTAAATTCAAAGGTAATTCATAAATAATAATTATTATGCATGAAAAATTATGAAACTTTTCTGGAATACTAGTCTTGAGTAGTTTACGATGTCCTTAAATTTTGAACCCTAGTTTTAGTGTAAAACTCCAGTTATATTTGCATCTTGAAATTTCAATGTTGATCTTGTTTAATTTTGTGGCTTAGTTCCTTTTAGAATAAAATTCCAATAAAACTACAGTAAATATATCTAATATCAATCTATGCTCAGTAATTTTTGTAGCTCCTGTTTTGAAATATCTTGCTCTGTAAAAAAATTCTTCCATGTTAAACATATTGTTTAATTAAATGATTTGTTCTAATTTATCTATTGCACAAAATATTTAAAAAGAATTAGGGTAATGTTATTTCAATTAAACCCACTTAGGATAATTTTCATAGTATTAATTTATTTTTTTGTTTCCTAATTTAAAATTTGCTTAATTAATCGAAAGTCAGCCATAATTAAATAATAACCTAAGGTTAATTACAATGTTTAGTTAATAGAATAAATGAAGTTGCTAAGTGTATTTAGTTGTCGCTTATGGTAACTAAACATGCTACCTAATGTAGTTAGTGGGATGTTTAGAGTAACCCACCCTGTTGCTTAACGTAACTAGTTAGTTTAGTTGTTACTCGATAAATGACTGCCCAGTACAGGGTAGTTAGGTTGTTTGTTGAAATGTAATGTTCTTTTGTTTGGATTGCAACTTTATTGTGAAATAACATAAAAGTATACGCATTCCATAACTTGTAACTCTGCATCTCATATAGACTCGACCGCTCTTGCCGATGGGGACTACGAGCTGGTTCTGGAACAAGGAGTGGAATCTGCTGAAGATCCCGGGAACATCGTCGAAGGTTTAACTGAAGCTCCCAACCAAAGTTCGGATAACTTTGACCCTACCACTCCCAATCCTACGCAAGAAGGCAAGCCCCGGACATAACCCATTATTTTCTTACACTGCCATTTATATTTATTTATACATTGCTATGCATTAAGTTTTTAAGAATTGTTTGGAACCCTAGTTGCATAAGATCTTAGGAAACCAATGTATTGTAACCGAGTCCCTACCGTTTAGCTGCTCTGCTAAATAGGACCGGTAAAAGTCGAGTGACTTCCTGTCACTCGCGCGATATAGGAGTTGTAATGTTTACATTCCTGTTATCACTATAAGGATGACGGACGGGAGTTTTATGATGTATCATGGTTGAGATGATACCCCGTCTGTGTTGTTAAACTGGATAAGGCCGCAGTGTGTGGTAGCGGTGGTTAAGCGATTGAAAGTACTAGCCACATGCCGTGAAATATGGTAAGCGGTAAACCTAGTAACCAATCGGCCCGAGGAGTGGACATACCCCCCACCATATGTATTTGGTTCTTTTGGTTACTTGGTTCGACGTGTAGGAATACGTGTTGCTGGGCAACTAGGAGTACGGGTTTTGTAGTCGCGCTACAGACGTACGTCCTGCACTTTGGAAGTGCGTATGATCCTGCAGTCGCTTGTGGTGGCCCTGATCCACGAGTCGGAATGAAAGGCAAACGGTTGCTTCGGAACGACCCTTTGGTGTTCCAAGCGTGTGAGTTAGGTTTACCCTTGCAAGGTTTTGAAATTCGATTCAGGAATCATCCATTTCTCGCGGAGATTGAGACTGCTTAATCCCTTTGCCACATAGAGTAACAAGAGCAACTTTGTGATTATCAAAGATGATGTTGGATTAAAGATTCTACCATGTTTGAGTAGTTTTAGGTGCTTACCTAGAATGGTTAATTAACTAGAATCTGAAAGCTAAAAGTTGAAAATAAGGATCTACTCTTTGTTGCTTTTCAGCTGAAAACTCTAACCAAAACCTGAAAAGCCTGCATAAGTCTAGGTACATGGCTAAGTATACCATGAGCGGGTAAGTCTTGCTGAGTATTAGTATACTCAGCCTTGCTTTTGTTGATTTACTTCAGGTAATCTCACTGATGAGCCAGCTTTCATTACACCGTGGCCCTACCCCTTGCCTGATGGATGGTCCGTGGAATGGGATCCGTCCCCGGCCAACACAGATCCCACCGAATGATATCATGCCAGGGCTAGCATGATATCCGTAATAACGACGTGTACAGTGTTCGTCTTTTCAAACTCCGCTGCTGTAACTTAAAACTTAAACCGTTTTGTAATATTGTCCCTCGTTGGACACTGATGTTACTTTTATATCCTTATGTAATATATCTGCCTGTGATGTAAAGTGTAATGGCATTTATATCTCTGGACTTGCCTTCGTGCGAGGTATCTTGTTGGATCCTGCTTTCGCTGGTTTATCGGGACGTTACCCGACAGACCAAGGGATTATATTATTTGAAGCAAGAGGTAGCCCTCAAGAGAGCACTCGCGTACTTGAGCCGGTGTAATTCAGGTTGGTTCTGCCACAAATAAAGGCAAGCCCCGGTGCATACCCCAGTATTTCAATTTACTACCATTTCACTTATATATTATATATCTTGCATTACGTCTAGGAGTTGAAATGAAACCCTAGTTGCATAAAATCTTAGGAATCCAATGTATTGTACCCGAGTCCTTATCGCTTAGATGCTCTGCTAAATAGGACCGGTAAAAGTCGGGTGATTTCCTGTCACTCGCGCGATATAGGAATTGCTTGTTTACAATTCCGCAACCACTATAAGGATAATGGACAGGGTCATGTGCTGTATCATGACCTGAAGGTTTACCCTGTCTGTTTTGTTAAAAGTGGTTAAGGCCGAACCATGTGGTAGTGGTGGCTAAGCGTTTGAAAGTACTAGCCACATGCCGCGAAATATGGTAAGCGGTAAGCCTAGTACCCGAATGGCCCGGCAAATGGACGCGTTTCCACCACTCCACTTTTATTTTATGTTTACACGCACCGACGTGTGGGAGTACGTTCTGCATGGCAGACAGGAATACGGGTTTTGTAGTCGTGCTACAGACATATGTCCTGCACAATTGGTGTGCGTATGGTCCTGCAGTCGCTTGTGGTGGCCCCGATCCATAACCTTGAATATGAGGAAAACGGTTGCTTCGGAACGATTTTTGGATGTTCCAAGCGTGTGTGTTAGGTTTACCTTGCAAGGTTGAATCCCAATTCAGGAATCGTCCGCCTCTCACGATGAATGAGACTGCTTATCCCTTTTACCACATCGAGTAAAAAGTGTAATTATTGATGGAATAATCTTGATGGATGATAATCTCTATCTTGCTTGTTTAGTATAGGTGCTTACCTAGAATGACTAATCAAGCTAGAATCTGAAAGCTAAAACTTGAAAGTAGGTTATACTCTTAGTTGCTTTTCAGCTGAAAATAAACCCAGAACCCTTGAAATGCCTTCATGAGTCTAGTTATGGGCTAAAGTATACCCAATCTCGGATAAGCCTTGCTGACTATTAGTATACTCAGTCTTGCTAGTTATATATTTTTCAGGTAAAGCCTTTGAAGACCCTACTCTTCCCCTGTCTTGGCCCTGTGCTCTTCCAGAAGGTTGGTCCGTGGAATGGGATCCGTCCCTGGCCAACACTGATGATACCGAGTGATGTTGTGCCCGGGCTTAGCATGACATCCGTCTTGACGACGTATTGTAAATCATCGTGTATGTTTTCCGCTGCTAAAAAGCATAAATTAAACAGTTTGTAATGTTTTCCCTAAGTTTGAAACTTTGTACTACTTTTATAAACTCTTAAAAATGCTTTCAGTATAAAAGTTTGACCAACAAAATGTTTGGTAAAGCCGCGTTAGATTCGTTAAGGATTGAGCTTAGTACGTAAAGCCCTAGGGTAATGCTTATGAGGGAAATAGAGGTGGCTATAATATATATATATATAACCCTAACTACCAGCATTACTTTTCTGTCAAAACTTAAATTCATGCAAAACCCCAACTTTACATTCTGTAATGACACCTTCGACGATGAGGTAAGAAGGTAAGGATCCTCGGCTAACTGGGGAGTTAGCCTTCCCGTCGGTGATGCGAACCGAACGCTGTTTCTCAAGTAGTGGCCTACTTGAGATGCTGCCAATGTACCAATTTTAGTTGACTACATTGGGAGTATATGGTTCGGCGCAGGGTATGGCGATCGCAGTTCATACCCCCGCATTTTTGCGGTACCCCGTGAATACGTTGTTTCATGATGTATGTTAACGTTGTCTGTACGGCGGTAATTGTACAGATGCTGTTTCTATAGTGAACAGTAATGTTTGGGGACGCTTTCATGACATGCTGGCATGAAAGGTTCAGTATATACATATTGTGTTTTCTGCAGGAATGCTAACCACGATTCGATAGTTTCTGAACGGTAGGATTATCGACTAGATATTACAGGGAGAGACGTATTTATATTGTGCCACCGTAATTAACCACGTAAGACCAATATTACTTGGCAGTTATTTTTATTTGTGAGGACGTGTAGAACGTGCATACATCATGGCATCTTGGATGGATTTGATTGCCTTGCTTGTTACATTGTTGTGTTAAGATATATTGCTTGTATCTGGATGCCTGCCTAGACTTTGTGTTGTAGGAGCCAACGTAATCTGCTAGCTTGAACCCTATCACCAATCTTAGCTTGACAGCCGAATCAAACCCTTGATCATGCTTTGAATCTGTTTCGGCAGAAGCACTGAGCTTTTCCTTTGATGATTAAACCTTGATAATCATCATCAAACCCTTCAATCCATCATCCAGTGATCCATCTATCCTCTCTTGATGTTGTACCTTCTATTATTGGCTATTCTGGATACAACATCTAAATGTTGCACCTTCAATTTTTGCTCAGATAATTTTGGATAAATTAAAAAGATGTATGACAATAATTACTTTTTGAATACAATTCTCCCGGCAAAAGTCATGCATCATAACATATACCATCTTTGGTCAGTGCATGGTGTTGCATCAACATCGGAATCCGTAGACTGACTAACGGGTGTATCCAGTACAACTTCGGGTTGTCTTGGGTTTCCTAAGTCTATCTTGTTGCTGTTGGCACTACAGGATTGTTATTCCTCTTTTGCGGTGGTGTTTAATCACATGACCATGATGCTGTGTCGGAACCTAAGGCCTCAGGTGCGTTGCAGCCACATGATTGAGCCATTAGGAGCGCACTGGTGCCTAGGTATATGTGACGTAATTCACTGCAATCTCTTTTTATGCAACCTTACTAGTGTCCTAACTTTTGATCTTCGCTTAAGGATATAGATCTACCTAGGTGTTAGTTACGAGAAAACGGTTGCAGGGTGCGAGTCATGTGCGTCATCAACTCATGCATCATACTATATGCATTTCTTACATGCATACATTGCAAGCATCGTCATCCTTGCATCATGGTGTATGCATCATTCGGTCAGCATCATGGTAATTGCATTGTGTCATATGCACCATTTCGATCGTGCATGGAATCCTCCATCCTCATGTTGCATCATCATTGCAATCATACATCTCAACAATACATCACATTCATGGTTATATATTGAGCATTGCACTCTAAGTTGGAGCATTTTGTCATTATTCCTTGATTGCATCAATATAAATAGGCATGTTTTGCAATCAACATCATCTAAATCATTCAGATAATAAACTCTGAGCAGAAATGTTTCAAACATCACTTATCAGTCTCTGTGCTATCCTCACTTGCTAATCATAAGTTTTGTGATGAATGTCGCCGACATTTATCGTTTTCATGTTGTGATCTTAGCTCTATGAGAACTTGATCACCTTTCTTTCTCTCATCTTGTCATACTCCAACGGTTTATACCATCAATATCAATCTTTTCTGGTGTGATTGTTTTCTGCTGTTTTTGGATGAATGATTTGCTTCTCTTCCCTTAAGAGTCCTTCGTCCTGAATCTCGGGACAAGATTCTTTTTAGGTGGGAAGGCTGTGACAGTTCATGAACTTGTAATGCTAGACATATATTTTGTTAGTGTGAAGTATGTGCTTGTTAGTGTAAAGCTCATGTGTGCTTATGTGAAGCTTTTGAAAACTTAAAGTGCAAGTAAAAAGGGGTATTTTTGTAATTACAGAAAAACCTAAGGTTGTTTTTGTGTAATATCCAGGTAGATAGGCAACTAGATACTAATTTCATGTGTGCTAATGTGTAAAAATACAAGTAATCATGACAGGTCAGAAAATTTGTAAAAAAGTGCCCAAAGTTTGATCAAATTTAGGTGGGCAAAGTCAAATTTAATTTAAATTCAATCTTGATTCAAAATGTAATCCAAATAGCTGTAAACTTTGAATTTCTGAACCCAAGCCCTAAAGCAATGTTGTAGAGTTCGAAAAACTCTACAACTTTCATGTTGAGCACTTTTCCATTTGACCTTTGTAGCAGTGGGAAAATCTTAGTTTACAGAGGGGTCCCTGAACTCTTTGGAAATTACGAACAAGTCCCCCTGACACCCCCTGCTTCGTCTTCCTCTGGCACGCGCCGCTGCCCTCTCTGCTCTGCTTCTGTCGCCGCCGCCCACCGTCGGCCCAGCTTCCCGAGCACCACCTCCTGCTAAGTTTCTTCCACGCGTCGCTCCACGGCCCTACCACCGCTCCTAATCCCCGGTGCTGGCATTTCTATTGAGCGCCACGACGTGCTGGTACTGCCAGCACCACCTGAGCGCCGGCATCTCTCTGCTCGCCGCCCCGCCGCGTGGAGGAAGCATTAGGGACCCCCTGAACTCTATCTTGTGGGCGCATCAGTTCCGCAAGAGCCTCCTCGACCCATTCCTCCCATTAGCTAGTCAATTCCATGCCCCTAGACACCGGAACGCCGTCGCCATTCTTCTGCAACCCCGGCGAGCTCGACGCCACCGTGGGTCCACTCCTACAGCCCTCCTCCGCCCCATCCAACACCACTGGAAGTTTCCCCTTGGTACCCTGAAGCTTTTAGAGCAGAGCCTCGTCGCCCAGCCTGCCGGTGTGCCGCCGTCCAGGTCCTCCCCGTCGCCGGCCGCCTGCTCCACGCGGGTAGACCCATACGCCACCGTAGGAATCCAACCGAGCACCTTCCCGGGTAGCCTTCGATCTCCTCTAGCTATTCCCCCTCTTTTCCCTCACTATTGCGACCCGAGCATCACGGATTTGGCCGGTCAAATACCGCCGTCCCTCTTTGACCACGGCCAGGGACTCCATTGGAGAAGACAAGGAAGTTGCAGGGGGTTTTGTGCTAATTCTAGGGACTGTTATGTAAACCTTATTTGAGTTTCCTGCTGTGAACTTTGAAAATGCATAGAAAACAGTAGAAAAATCAGAAAAATACGAAACTGGTTGGGTTAGAAACCTTGTGATGAATTCTACAACTTTTATTTCATAAACATGCCATGAAAGTGTTTAGTTTGTTCTGTATTTTAAATACTAGTAAAAGGATGCTTTAAGTAAATCTTGGGATCCATAGCCTTGTTGCTGTTAGCTTTTGGAGCATGTGTTGTAGATAATGTAAATAGCTCTGTGTAAATGTTTGAGGCCTAGATCAGTCCTCTAGCTAGAGTATTTGGTTACTTTTGTTATAAGTTAATAAAAGCTTGGCAAATTAATTTCAGAGGTATCTATGCATATTTAGGGATGAAATTTTTACTATAGATTAGTCTTTATGAGAGTGATATAACATAAAAATTTGAGAAATAGAAACCTAATATAACTTGAGTTATAAATTTTAAGCTTAGATCCCAAGATAAATCATAAATAATAATTAGGATGCATGAAAATTTATGGAACTTTTCTGGAATACTAGACTTGAGCAGTTTATGATGTCCTTAAGTTTTGAACCCTAATTTTAATATAAAACTCTAGTTATAGTTACACCTTGAAATTTCAAATCTTGATCTTGTTTAATTAAGTAAGTTGTTAATTATTGTATAAAAATATCTAGAGTAATGTTATTTCAATTAAACCCACTTAGGGTAATTTTCATAAGTATTAATTTAATTTTACTAAATTACAATTTGCCTAAAATTAATTCAAGGTTAACCATAATTAAATAATAACCTAAAGTTAATTACAAAGTTTAACTAATAAAATAAATAGGAATTGCTAAGTGTGTGTAGTGTTGCTTAGGGTAATTAGACACACTACCTAATATAATTAAATTGGATGTTTAGGGTAACCCCCCCTCGGTTGCCTAACGAGACTAGTTAGTTTAATTAGTACTCGATAAATGACTGCCCAGTACAGGGTAGTTAGATTATCGACGTAATGTAATTTTTCTTAAGTTGTATTGCAACTTTATTGTGAATTAATATAAAAATATATATGCATTCCATAACTTATAACTTTGCATCTCATATAGACTCGACCACTCTCGCTGACGGGGATTATCAGCTGATCCCGGAACAAGAAGAAGTTTATTCTGAAGACCCCGGGAATCTTATCGCGGATTTCTCTGAAGCCCCGAACCAAGGTTCGGAAGAAAATAGTTTGACTAACCCCAACCCTGCTAGCGAAGGCAAGCCCCGGACATGACCTCTACTTTATTACGCTGCAACCTATATTATTTATATATTTTATGCATTAGGTCCTTAGGAGTTGTTTGGAAAACTTAGTTGCATTACTCCAGGAACCAATGTATTGAACACTAGAATTTGAGTCCGAATAGCTGCTCTGCTTATAGGACCGGTAGAAGTCGAGTGATTCCCTGTCACTCGCGCGATATAGGAATTGTGATGTTTACATTCCTGTTATCACTATAAGGATGACGGACGGGAATTGTGAGGTATCATAGTTGAGATGATACCCTGTCTGTGTTGTGGAATTTGATAAGGTCGCAGTGTATGGTAGCGGTGGTTAAGCATTTGAAAGTACTAGCCACATGCCGTGAAATATGGTAAGCGGTAAGCCTAGTAACCAATCGGCCCGAGGAGTGGACATACCCCCCACCACATGTATTTGCTTCTTTTGGTTACTTTGTTCGACGTGTAGGCATACGTGTTGCTGGGCAACCAGGAGTACGGGTTTTGTAGTCGCGCTACAGACGTACGTCCTGCACTTTGAAGGTGCGTATGACCTGGAGTCGCTTGTGGTGGCACTGATCCACGAGTCGGAATGAAAGGCAAACGGTTGCTTCGGAACGACCCTGTGGTGTTCCAAGCGTGTGAGTTAGGTTTACCTTGCAAGGGTTGAATCTCGATTCAGAATCGTCCGCCTCTCACGATGTATGAGACTGCTTACCCTCTTTATCACATAGAGTAACAAGAGCAATTATGTGATTATCAAAGATGATGTTTGAAGTAAAGATTCTACCATGTTTGAATAGTTATAGGTGCTTACTTAGAATGGTTAATCAACTAGAACCTGAAAGCTAAAAGTTGAAAATAAGGATCTACTCTTTGTTGCTTTTCAGCTGAAAACCCTACCAAAGCTAAAAGCCATCATAAGTCTAGTTATGGGCTAAGATATACCCAATTCCAGGTAAGTCTTGCTGAGTATTAGTATACTCAGCCTTGCTTTTGTTGATTTACTCCAGGTAATCCTTCTGATGAGCCAGCGTTCATTACACCGTGGCCTTACCCTTTGCCTGATGGTTGGTCTGTGGAATGGGATCCGTCCTCGGCCAACACAGATTCCGCCGAGTGATATTATGCCAGGGCTAGCATAATATCTGTAATGACGACGTGTATAATGACTACGCTTTTCAAACTCCGCTGCTTTGATTAGAAACTTAAACTTGTTTTGTAATAATCTCTCCTTAATGGGAGCTAATGTTACTTTATGTATTTTTGTAATATAACTGCCTGTGGTGTAAATTAATTTGGCATTATATCTCTGGACTCACCTTCGTGTGAGGTACCTTGTTGGATCCTGAGTTCGGTGGTTTATCGGGACGTTACCCGACAGACCAATAGTATTATACCGTTTGAAGTACGAGGTAGCCTCCCAGTGAGGACTCGCGTACTTGAGTCGGTATAATTTAGGTTGGTTCTGCCACATTTTGCAAAATGTATTTGGATAAGGGTAATTTCAGAATAAGTGAAAGATGGTTTTGTAAACATGTTTTTCTTATTTTGTCCCTTGTAAAAAATATATATTTATCCAAAAGTTTCATTTGAAATGTGTGTGTTGAAGTGTGTAAAAATTTTGGGTAAAGAGGTGAAAATAAGGATGTTTATGTAATTTTATAAAAGTATAAGTCCTTTTGTGCAAGTATTTGATTTACCAAAGTAACTTTCAAAATTACTCAGGACTAAAGTGTAAAAAAAATGCAAGTCATCATGACATGTCTATCCAACCATTATGACGAGTCTATCCCGTCATCATGACGTGTCATAAATGCTTGCATTTAGGTCCTAAATGTTATAAAATTTCACTGTTTAGGACAAAAGTAATTCAAATCCAACCTTTGTTCAAAATTTCATGTGTAAAAATACAAATTGTGAGTTTTTGAACTTGGGCCCTAAAGCAGTGTTGTAGAGTTTGAAAAACTCTCCAACTTTCGTTTTGGGCATTTCTTCATTCGGGTTTTAGATTGATGGAAAATTTTGCTTTACAAGCAAGTCCCTGCAATTTTCTAAAATTGCGCATAAGTCCTTGGGAAGTTCTAATTCCCTTTCTTCTCTGTTCTTCTTCTTTCTTTGCCTTATCCCTTCCCTGGCGTCTCCTTTCTTTTCTCCACGGGTGGCGCTCCCTTTCCTTCCTCCCTCCCTCTGCTGCTCTGGGCAGGCACGGGATCAAGCGCTGGCGTGCGGGGCGCTCCTGCCCCGGCGGCACCAGGCGGCTCGGGCTCCAGGCGGCGCCAGAGCGAGGCAGGCGCGGGAGCTGCGGCTCAGCGCGGGCGCTCGCGCGGCGCGGGTGAGCCCGAGGCGGCGGCGCATGTGGGGGAGAACTAGCGCGGCTCAAGCGCGTGGGTGGCTCGGCGCAGGCGCTAGCGCGGGAGCCGGAGCGGCGGCCGCAGGCGCTAGGCTGCTGGCGGCGCGGCTCGGCTGGTGCGGAGGCGCAGCGCGGTGTGGGCCACGGCGCGCGGGAGGAGCGGCGCTAGCGCAGGGTGAGCGGCTGCGGCGCGCTGGAGCGAGCGGCCCGACTGGGGGCGGCGGCCGCAGCAGGCAGGTGCTGTCGCCGGGAGCTGGCGGCATGGAGCAGGAGCGCGTGCGGCGCAAGCGCTAATGGCGCGCGTAAGCGTGCGGGAGCAGGACTAGCGCCGGGCGAGCGGGCACTGGAGCGAGGCCGGCTCGCGGGCGCAGGCGCGCGTGCGCGGAGGGGCCAGAGGCGGAGGCTGACGGCTGCGGCGTGATCGGCTCGTGGGCGGCTAGCGACGCGGTTCAGGCGGCACAGGAACGGTCGGCGCGAGCTTGAGCGCGGAGCTCGCGGTGCGGGAACGCGCTGGCACACGTATGCGGAGGTGTCGGCGAGGCTGTTGGCGATGGCGCAGGGGCGGAGCTCAGGGCTCGCGGTGCTGCGGCGCGGCGACTCAGTGCGAACCTGCACGGGGAAAGCAATGGAGCCGCGCGTGAAGGACGTCGGAAACCGTTGAGGAGAAAGTAGTGGGCGAGATCAGGCGGCACTGCGAACTGCTCGTGAGGATTTGGAGGTGGCCAGGTGCGAGCAGATCTCGATCCTTGCAGAGGCGGAGGAGCGCTTATGGCGCGGCAAGTCAGAAGGAGAAGTTGCGGAGCGAAGGCAACGGTCGGGCGTGACGAGCTCGGAAGAGATGTGGTGCAGCCAAGCACGACGAGCACTCTTCATCCATACGGAGGTTCGAGCGGAATTGAACCGGCGCGTTCGCGAGTGCGAGCGGAAGAGTTTTGCCAGTGGCCGGCTCAGCTCGATTCCGCAGGCATGCGCGCGTGCAAGGCAACAGGCCACGCGCGAGTAGGATAAGGGCCAGTGGTGTGAGAGCAGTACGGGAACAGTGCACAGGAGATGCGACCGGGTGTGGCGATCCTGCAGGGGGGGCTACGCGGGTGTGCCGACTGTGTTTCTACAGCACACGCGCGTGAGCAGTGGAGGCTTAGCCGTGAGTAGGAAAACCCTAAGGTTCACGGAGGAGATGGCATAGCGAGCCAATCCGGCTCTATCGTCTCGTCCTAGGGGTCCACGACATCCAGCAGCCCCTATCTCTCGTCGATCGTCCGAGCAAAACCACAACACCTCAAGAAAGCTCGTGAACCCTCTCATCGAGCTCTTTTCATCGCCAATCCTGTTCACCGCGGGAATTCACTTTCCGCCTGTTCTTCTCCACAACCAAGGCTACCCCAAGGTTTGCTCTGACCCACTGAATCTTCCTAATGCCGGCGACTTCTTTGCCGGAACATCGTCGTTATCTTCCTGTTCTTTGATTTTCCCGACCAGGGACTTAATTGCTTCAATTTAGAAAGTTTAAGGGTGTTCCTTGTAAAATTTCCAAAGCTTTCTTTATTTCAAATCAGTGGACTTCTACATTTCATAGAATTTCGTAAGAAGTTCATAAAAATATAAAATCAGTTTTGTTTGAATCCTTAGGTCAAAATCTACAAGTTTTATGTTGTGCTTTTGAATTGAAAGTCTTTGATTTGTAGTCTAAGTTAAATATTAGGGAATGAGTGCTTTATTTGTACCTTGAGTTGTATGCATGTGTTGTAGCTAAAGGGTTAATCATAGGATATATGTCTTAGGCAGAAAGGTATGATATCTAGTTAATCCTTTCACACGAGTGTTCCTATCCCTGCCATCAAGACTTTGTCCTTGTCTTGATTGCCGTTTCCTTAAGGTCCTTTTCGTATAAGGATCCCTGTTAGTTCGTGTGTATCTGCTGCTTAGCTTATACATCTCTGTAGCTATGCTTCAGCGTCGGCTATCCGTTCAGCCACTAAGCATCCGTTTCCTTTGAATCTATGATGTTTCTATGCAACAGTTGTCAGCCGATACTTTTCCTTTGATATGCTTCTACCATCGGCTGGTTAGCTGATACGGTTGTTATCTTTCTGATATCGGCTACTGCCGATACAATTCTTTTGTTATGTCCTACACCGGCTGCACATAGTCGATGTATCGGAGATGCACACACGATCTTAATAATCTTGCTATCGGCCGATCCAAGCCGATTCTAGTTGTTTTCCATATCGGTCAAATATGGCCGATCAATCCTTAGTTTTCCCATCCTTATCCACACACTTCTATCAGCCGATTTATCGACTGAGAGATCGATTATACATACTTATTGGTCACATACCCTCAACCACATTCCAATCGACTGTACGTCACTCAATTATTGTACCGACGTAATCAAGCTGATACAACCACACCTAGTTACCTAGGATAACACTTAAGCACATCTCAGTTAAAACACAGCTGCTTTAGGGATCATCCCTCTGTTAAAGTAGTCGATGCTTTCATCGATCAATTAGGAACCCGGTACACCTATCAATCGGCTACCCAGACCAAAGTACACAACCCTAGATCAGTAAGATAGCACAGTAGACATACCTCTGTTAGGCACGACCAAAGTACATCAATTGGCTAAACCCTTGTTGTTCCAATCGGCTCTATTGTTATCTTGAACAAATAGCCGATTCTAACTAGCTGTCCACCAAAAGCTCTATCCAAGTTTAGTTGCAGATCTTTTGTTTGTTATGTGAGTAGTAAGTTACATGAGTGTTGGATTGCAACTTTATTATGAAGTAAGATAGTTTTATGTGCACACTTTGAATGTAATGTTGCATTGCATGTAGATACGACTACTTCTGCAAACGGTACCTACAAAATCTCCCAGGAGTCTGCGGAGGATATTCCTGAAGACCAAGTGAACGTCACCAAGGGATAATCTGAAGCCCCGAACCAAAGTTCAGAAGATCTTAACTTTACTGACTTCAGCCCCACCAGTAAAGGCAAGCCTCGGTGCATACCCCAGTATTTCAATTTACTACCATTTCACATATATATTATATATCTTGCATTACGTCTAGGAGTTGAAATGAACCCTAGTTGCATAAAATCTTAGGAATCCAATGTATTGTACCCGAGTCCTTATCGCTTAGATGCTCTGCTAAATAGGACCGGTAAAAGTTGGGTGATTTCCTGTCACTCGCGCGATATAGGAATTGCTTGTTTACAATTCCGCAACCACTATAAGGATAATGAACAGGGTCATGTGCTGTATCATGACCTGAAGGTTTACCCTGTCTGTTTTGTTAAAAGTGGTTAAGGCCGAACCATGTGGTAGTGGTGGCTAAGCGTTTGAAAGTACTAGCCACATGCCGCGAAATATGGTAAGCGGTAAGCCTAGTACCCGAATGGCCCGGCAAATGTACGCGTTTCTACCACTCCACTTTTATTTTATGTTTACACGCACCGACGTGTGGGAGTACGTTCTGCATCGCAGACAGGAATACGGGTTTTGTAGTCGCGCTACAGGCGTATGTCCTGCACAATTGGTGTGCGTACGGTCCTGCAGTCGCTTGTGGTGGTTCCGATCCATAACCCGGAATATGAGGGAAACGGTTGCTTCGGAACGATCTTTGGATGTTCCAAGCGTGTGTGTTAGGTTTACCTTGCAAGGTTGAATCTCGATTCAGGAATCGTCCGCCTCTCACGATGAATGAGACTGCTTATCCCTTTTACCACATCGAGTAAAAAGTGTAATTATTGATGAAATAATCTTGATGGATGATAATCTCTATCTTGCTTGTTTAGTATAGGTGCTTATCTAGAATGACTAATCAAGCTAGAATCTGAAAACTAAAACTTGAAAGTAGGTTACACTCTTAGTTGCTTTTCAGCTGAAAATAAACCCAGAACCCTTGAAATGCCTTCATGAGTCTAGTTATGGGCTAAAGTATACCCAATCCCGGATAAGCCTTGCTGACTATTAGTATACTCAGTCTTGCTAGTTATATATTTTTCAGGTAAAGCCTTTGAAGACCCTACTCTTCCCTTGTCTTGGCCCTGTGCTCTTCCAGAAGGTTGGTCCGTGGAATGGGATCCGTCCCTGGCCAACACTGATGATACCGAGTGATGTTGTGCCCAGGCTTAGCATGACATCCGTCTTGACGACGTATTGTAAATCATCGTGTATGTTTTCCGCTGCTAAAAAGCATAAATTAAATAGTTTGTAATGTTTTCCCTAAGTTTGAAACTTTGTACTACTTTTATAAACTCTTGTAATGTAATTCCCTTTGATGTAAAATATGATGGTGACTGTATCTCTGGACTCACCTTCGTGTGAGGTAACCTTATTAGATCCTGTGTATCGGTGGTTTATCGGGACGTTACCCGACAGGCCAAGGGGTTACACCGTTTGAAGCATGTTGGAGCCCTTAAGAGAGGACTTGCGTACTTAAGCCGGTGTAATTCAGGTTGGTTCTGCCATAAGAATAAGGCCGGCTGTCAGCGCAGGCCATTCCATAATGACTATGTAAAACACTTGAAATTAAAAATTTAATTTTTTTGAGGCCGATTGCAAGAATCGGCCTCCATAAGTACGCTGTAATGACTCATTTCATGCGACTCCTTTATTCTGTAAGGCCGGTGGATAAGACCAGCCTTACTCCATTTTTTGTAGCCTCGATGCGATCACACCCTTCTAAGCTCATCCCTGAAATCGGCTCTTGATCTTTCGCATCCCAGATGCTCATGGCAGCATGCGAAATTTCAATTGAGTCGTCTGCCTGAACCACTTCCACCTTGTCTCCATCCCATTAGATCAAACACTGATGCATAGTGGAGGGGATGCAACAATTAGTGTGAATCCAGTCCCTGCCAAGTAAGACATTATAGGTACTTTTGCTGTTAACGATGAAGAACGAGGTCGTGACAGTCTTGTTTCCGATGGTGAGATGTACACTGAGGATGCCCTGAGCTTCTGAAGTCTGCCCATTCAAGTCACTTAGCGTGACATTAGTCTTGATCAGGTCTCCGGTGGACCGCCCCAAACGGCGCAGAACTGAGTATGGCATGATGTTAACTGCCGCTCCCGTATCCACCAGCATCTTGTTAACGGGCTGACCATTAATATATCCTTTAAGATATAAAGCTTTCAGGTGCTTGTAACTCTTGGCTCGTGGCTTTTCGAATATCACCGGCCGTGGTCCCAGATCAAGCTGGGCTACCGATGGCTCTTCGCGGGTCCGAGCATGGAATTCTGCAGGAAGTACAAAAACCATATGTGTATCAGCCGATACCTTCTTATCGGCTTTTGTTGACTTGGGCCGCCATTCCTTTCTGGAAGGGCGTGACTCCGTTTCCTGCACATAATGGACTTGTTCTGCCAGATCCGATTGCGCTTTTCTTAATGACTCGATATACTTGGCCTCGGCTTCTTCCAAGCTAAGCAGCCGCTGAACCCTGCACTTTTGAGAACAGTTAAGTCCATTAGGGCACCAACGTGGGCGATGATACCTATCCTCCTCTTCTTCTTCCCTTCGTGGTGATCGAACCCGCTCTTGCCGGGTTAGAACAGGCCCTAACCGTCGGAAAACCGAGCCCCTTACATCTGGCTTCATGGGTCCACACTTTGGGCAATCCCTGATAGTAGGCAGCCGGCTCATACCAGAATCCCAACAATACCTAAAAAATGGGTAGTGCCAATGATCACGGGCATCTTCATGCTTCCTCAAGCGCTTTCCTGTGCGATGCTCATATTCTTCTTCCTCAGATTCCCGCTGAAGGTGCTGCTGATACTGGTATTCATATTTTCTGAGAAGATCAGAAGAAGTTGGCCGTTGATTCCTCACATACCTTACTTGCTCTTCTGTGACATATCCTTTCCTTTCTTTTTGGGACCGATCGCTGGGATCAGCCTCTTTGTTCTTAACCTGGTGGCGTGATGCCACCCCCGCTATGTTGATGCCGAGCGCGAAGTCTAGCTGTCGCCTTGCCGACCGGTCATAATTTTCTACCATGTTCACACCAAGGAAAGGCTGAGTGTCAACCTTCATGGCGGTCTGGCCTAAGATCAATCGGCCCTGCTCAATAGCCGATTGGATTTGCCGACGGAGCTCCTTGCAATCACCTGTGCCGTGGGTAAAGGAGTCATGCCACTTACAATATGATCTTCCTTTCAACTCCTGCGCCGTGGGAGGCTTGTATCCTTCTGGAAACTTCAACTGTTTTTCTTTTAACAATAAGTCGAAAATTTGTTCGACTTTACCCACATCAAAGTCAAACCCCTTTGTAGGCCCAGTTTGCTTCACCCACTTGCAAGGCACAGGATTTGCGCCGCGAGCCCATTCTGCGACTGACACTTCTAGCTCTTCCCCGGAGTCATCGGCTTCTTCTGTATCAGCTACCGCCACCTGACGCTTAAATTTTTCTTGGTATAGCTCAGGATGACTGTGACAGTTTATGTGTTTGTAAACTAGGCAAATAATTTGTTAGTGTGAAGTGTGTATTTGTTAGTGTAAAGCTTGTGCGTGTTTATGTGAAACTTTTAAAAATTTAAAAGTGCAAGTAAAAAGGGTATTGTTGTAATTACAGAAAAACCTAGGGTTGTTTTTGCAAAATGTATTTGGAGAAGGATAATTTTGAAATAAGTGAAGGGTGGTTTTGCAAACGTGTTTTTCATACAATTTATCCCCTATAAAAAGTTATGTATTTATCCGAAAGTTGCATTTGAAATGTGTGCGTTGAAGTGTGTAAAAATTTTGGGTAAAGTGGTAAAAATAAGGGTATTTATGTGATTTTATAAAAGTACAAGTCCTTTTATGCAAGTTTCTAATTTACAAAAGTAACTTTCAAAATTACTCAGGACTAAAGTGTAAAAGTGCGAGTCATCATGACATTTCTATCCAACCATTATGACGAGTCTATCCCGTCATTATGATGTGTCATAAATGCTTGCATTTAAGTCCTGAATTTTATAAAATTACACTTTTAGGACAAAAGCAATTCAAATCCACTTTTATTCAAAGATTCGCGTGTAAAAATATAAGTTTTGAGTTTTTGAATTTGGGCCCTAAAGCAATGTTGTAGAGCTTAAAAAACTGTCCAACTTTCGTTTTGGGCGTTTCTTCATTTGTGTTTTAAATCAACAGGAAATTTTGTTTTACACACAGGCCCTTGCAGTTTTCTAAAATTACGCATAAGTCCTTGGGAGAACTCCACTTCCCTTTTCCTCTGTTTCTCTTCTCCCTGGCGTGTCTTCCTTTTTCTCCCCACCGGCAACACAGTCTCCTTCTTATCCACTCTCTCTCTCTTCTCCTCCACCCGGTTCAGCTCCAGGCGGAATGGGCGGCAGATGGAGGCGCGGCTCAGGCGGAGGCTGGCCCAGGCAGCTGCGGGAGCCAGTGCAGGCGGCCCCACGCAGGGCGCGCGCGGCGGCTCGGCGAGCGTGGGCTGCGGCAGGAGCTGGCGGACCCGAGCGGTGCGTGTGCAGGCGCGCGCAGGCGGGGCTCGGCTCGGGCGGTCCCCAGGCGCACGGCGAGCGCGGCCCCAGGCCAGGCGGGGCACGCGCGGGCGAGCGGCCGTGCGGCCCAGGCGCGGAGCAGATGCGCGGAGCGACGGGCCCGAGCGAGCGCAGGCGGTGCGGAGCAGGTGAAGGCGCGTGAGGCCGGAGCGAGGCGGGGCGGCGCCTGAGCGAACGCGTGGCAGCGGGCGGTTCGGCTCTGGGCAAGCGGCGGCTTTGGTGGCGGAGCAGCGACGCGCAAGGGCGAGCGCAGGGCGGCAGCGGCGCGCAGCTCAGCGCGTGAGAGCAGGCGTGGCGAGCGGCTGCAGGCAGCGCGGAGCGGCACCATCGCGAGCGGGAGCCGGAACAGCGGCGTGCAGGGGCAGACGGAGTGGCGCGGCCCAAGCGCGCGGACGGCTGGTGAGCGAGGACGCAGGGAGTTGGCGCGGCTCGGGACCGACGGAGCACGGGCGACGGACGACGCGCGCGCGGTGCGGTTGTGTATGGGCGCGGCGTGCACGGGCGAGCGGCGCCAGAGCGGAACGTGGGCGACGCCGAGCAGGTGGCGCGAGCGTGCGCGTAGTGACGCGCAGAAGCTAGCAATGTGTGTGCAGATATTAGGCGGCCGGAGCAAGCACGGCACAGATGCAGGCGGCGTGGGCGTGTAAGTGCAGGAGCAGAACTCGAGCGGAGGTGAACGGCCCGGAGCGAGCAGTGACGTGCGGAGCGGTTTCAGACGCGTGAGCAGCAGCGCGATGCGGGCCAAGGACGCGCGCGGTTCGGGCGTGCGCGGGCGGAAGTGAGGCGTGGCGGATCGGGACAGACCCACACGAAGGGCGACGAGGTCGCGCACGGCAGTACCTTGGCAAGGACAGTCGCGGAAGGACCTGCGACGCGGCAAGGCCGAGGCGAGTGCGGGCTCGACAACAGGAGGAAGAAGAGTAACCATGCCGAGCGACGACGTGCAGGGTGGCCGCGTGCAACGCGTGGCGGTGTTCTCGCTGGGCGAGCTCAGGCCGCGACCGAGTTGGTGTGCAGAAGGGTCGCGCGTAATGGACATTTGAGGCCATCGAGGAAACCGCAGCGGAAGGTACGGCCCTAATACAGGTAAACCACCGTCCTCGCGAAGGCGAAGGTATGAGTATGGCAGGGCGAATCAGAAAGAGAAGCCGCGGAGCGAAGGCAGTGGTCGGGCGTGACGAGTTCGGAGGAGATGCGGTGCAGCCAGGCACGACGAGCTCCCTTCATCTATACGGAAGTCGAGGCGGGAGCAACGCGACATGGGTTTGACGTGCAATGCAAGACCGGCGGCGGCGGTAGGTCAAACCGGAGGGCGTCGCAACAAGTGGAGGGGACGGCGAAGTTGCAAGACCCAGAGGACGGCAGAGTTACAGGATCCGGAGGTCTGAGCGGGATTGAATCGGAGCGTTCGCGAGTGCGAGCGAAAGTATTATGTTAGTGGCCAGCTCGGCTTAATTCAGCAAGCGCGTGCGTGTACAAGACAACAGACCATCTTCCACCCACGGCAACCTTTCCTGGCAAACTTCTTCGTCATCCACGGGATCTCGTCACCATCGAACTTTTCTCTTCGCCAATCTTGTTCGCCACGGGACTTCACTTTCCATCCGTTCTTCTCCACAACCAAGGTTTACCCTAATTCACTGAATCTCCTTAATACCGGTGATTCCTTTACCAAAATATCGTCGTTATCTTCCTGTTATCTGTTTTCCCCGACCAGCGACTTGATTGCTATGTTTTAGAAAACTCTAGGGTGTTCTTTGTAAAATTTCCGAAGTTTTCTGTATTTCAAATTGATGAACTTCTACATTTCATAGATTTTCGTAGGAAGTTCATAAAAATGTAAAATCAGTTTTGTTTGAAATCCTAAGTCAAACCCTACAAATTTTATGTTGTGCTCTTGAATTGAAAATCTTTGATGTGTGGTTTAGGTCAAATGTTAGAGAATGAATACTTTGTTTGTACCTTATATTGTATGCATGTGTTGTAGCTGGAAGATAAATTATAGGGTGTATGTTTTAAGTGGAGAAGTGTGACATTTAGTTAATCCTATCACCCTAGAGCTCATGTCCCTACCATCAAGATATTGTCCTCATCTTGATTGCTGTTTCCTTAAGTTCCTTGTCGTATATAGATCCTTGTCAGTCTGTGTGCATCTACTGCTTAGCTAATACATCTTGACAGTTATACTTCAGTGGCAAGTTATCAACCCAACCACTTAACATCTGTTTTATTTAAGTATATAATGTTCTTGTGTAACAGCTGTCAGTCGATGCTTCTACCATCGGCTGGTTAGCTGAAACGGTTGTTATCTTTCTAGTATCGGCTACTGCCGGTAACATTCTGTTGTTCCGTCCTATATCGGCTATCACATAGCCAATCAAGTTGAGGTGCACACACGATCTTAGGGTTCTTGCTATCGGCTGATCCAAGCTGATTCTAGTTAGTTGTTCCCCTAAAGCTCTGTCTAAGTTTAGTTCAGATCTTTTTGGCTGTTATGTGAGTGGTATGTTAAATGAGTGTTGGATTGCAACTTTATTGTGAAGTAAGATAGTTTTATGTGCACACTTTGAATGTATGTTGCATTGCATGTAGATACGACTACTTCAGCAACGGTACCTACGAGATCTCCCTGGAGTCTATGGAGGATGTTCCTGAAGACCGAGTGAATGTCATCAAGAGATTAACTGAAGCCCCGAACCAAAGTTCGGAAGATATTAACATTTCTGACTTCAGTCCCACCAGTAAAGGCAAGCCCCGGACATAACCCACTATTTTATTTACACTGCAATCTATATCTATTTACATATTCTATGCATTAAGTTCTTGGGAATTGCTTGGAACCCTAGTTGCATTCTCCTAGGAACCAATGTGATGGATACTAGCTCTTGAGTCCGACTAGGTACTATGCTAATAGGACCGGTAGAAGTCGGGTGATTTCCTGTCACTCGCGCGACTTAGGAGTTGTAATGTTTACATTTCTGTTATCACTATAAGGATGACGGACGGGAGTTTTGAGAGGTATCATGGTTGAGGTGATACCCCGTCTGTGTTGTTGAAATTGATAAGGTCGCGGTGTGTGCCGATCGGGGTTAAGCGTTTGAAAGTACTAACCACATGCCGCGAAATATGGTAAGCGGTAAGCCTAGTAACCAATCGGCCCGAGGAGTGGACATACCCCCCACCACATGTATTTGCTTCTTTTGGTTACTTTGTTCGACGTGTAGGCATACGTGTTGCTGGGCAACCAGGAATACGGGTTTTGTAGTCGCGCTACAGACGTATGTCCTGCACTTTGGAAGTGCGTATGTTCCTGCAGTCGCTTGTGGTGGATCTAATCCACGAGTCGGAATGAAAGGCAAACGGTTGCTTTGGAACGACCCTTTGGTGTTCCAAGCGTGTGAGTTAGGTTTACCTTGCAAGGTTAAATTCGATTCAGAATCGTCCGCCTCTCACGAAGATTGAGACTGCTTAATCCCTTTATCACATAGAGTAACAAGAGCAATATTATGGTTATCAAAGATGATGCTTGACCAAAGATTACACCATGCTTGCTTAGTTATAGGTGCTTACCTAGAATGAATAATTAACTAGAATCTGAAAGCTAAAACTTGAAGTTAAGGATCTACTCTTGTTGCTTTTCAGTTGAAACTAAACCCAGAACCATTATAAGCTTTCATAAGTCTAGTTATGGGCTAAGTATACCCAATCCCGGGTAAGCCTTGCTGAGTATTAGTATACTCAGCCTTGCTAGTTTTATGTTTTTCAGATAAAGCCTTTGAAGACCCTACTCTTTCCCTGTCATGACCCTGTGCTCTTCCAGAAGATTGGTCCGAGGAATGGGATCCGTCCCCGGCCAATACCGATGATCTCGAGTGATGTCGTGCCCGGGCTTAGCATGACATCCGTCTTGACGACGTGTTGTGAAACGTCACGTATGTTTTCCGCTGCCAAAAATCATAACTCTAACAGTTTGTAGTAACTTCTCTAAGTTTGAAACTTCGTATTTCTTTTGGGAACTCTTGTAATGTAATTCTCTATGATGTAAGATGTGATGGTGATTGTATCTCTGGACTCACCTTCGTGTGAGGTAACCTTATTTGATCCTGTGTATCGGTGGTTTATCGGGACGTTACCCGACAGGCCAAGGGATTATACCGTTTGAAGCACGTTGGAGCCCTCGGGAGTGGACTCGCGTACTTGAGCCGGTATAATTCAGGTTGGTTCTGCCACAATGACGCTGCTCATGCGTCGTCAGCTTCTGGACTAGATGCGCCAAAGAGGTGAATTCCAATTGAAAAGCCAGATCTCTGATCGGCTCCAATAATCCCATAGATGCCAATTCAACTGCTTCTTTTTCCGAAATCCATGTTGAATAACATCTGTTCTTCATCTCCCTGAAGCGTTGAACGAATTCTGCCACGGTCTCTCCTCGCTTCTGTCGTACCTGTGCCAAATCGGCAATTTCTGCTTCTGCAGCTTCTGAATGATACTGAATGTGGAATTGTTTTTCCAGCTGCTTCCAGGTACGGATAGAGTCAGGACGTAACGACGTGTACCATCCGAAGGCTGGTCCTGTGAGCGATTGCGAGAAAAACCTTACTCGCAACGGATCCGATACGGAGATCATATCCAATTGTGCCAAGTATCGGCTTACGTGTTCAATAGAACTAGAACCTTCTGCCCCACTGAATTTGGTAAACTCAGGAAGCCGATACTTGGGCGGCAGTGGGATTAAATCATAATCGCTTGGATACGGCTAGGTATAGCCGATCGCTCGCCTCTTTGGTAATATGCCAAACTGATCCCTCAGAATAGCGCTAATTTGCTCTGCTGTTTGTAACCCAGGGGCCGAGTGCATACTGTCGTGACTTGGCCCGGTAGCAAAAGTTGCCAACCATGCTTGCTTGTCTGCGTCGGCTCCGGAAACCCCTCCAATTGCTTTCTGTGCAGAATGTACCGGGTTATTGCTGTCTGGTATGTACGCACACATATAGCCATGTGGGATCTCCTTGGGTGGCTCGCTGAAGAACTGGTGATCCATGGGGTCACCTTCCACTTTATAAACCACATAAGCTGGAGCACCATGTGATTCCGCAGCCGCGAGCGCATAAGGCAATGGTGGTCTGGTTTGGAATGGAAATTCTCCTTTATGACTCCCCAAGGTAGGCCCAGTCCGAGAATGCTGATGCTCCATAATTTCTTGGACCACATGCAAAGCTACACGCTCGAAAGCATTGACCAAACTTTCAGAATGTCGGTGTAATGAGTGAGCCACCGCATAATTCACTTCCTGCCACAGAGCTCTGGTACGGTCTTCAGATGGGATAGATAGATCTACTCCGTCAAGAGCACCTTCGGGTGAAAACCCTTTCCACCTGACACCGTGGTTGCAAGTCCTTTCAAAAGAGCCGATGAGATCAGCTTCAAATTGAGTCTTGATTTCATCATATCTCTGCTTATGCTCAGCAGAGAGCTCCTCATAGGTGATCGGATCGTCTCTTGCCATTCCGCTAACTGCGATTGACGAAGTCGATGGAGATGACAAAGTCGATGAAGATGATGGTGATGATGATGACGAAGTCGATGGAGAGGGTCCCATCGGGCGTGCCAAAATGTGTTGTCGGTCAAAACCCGCCGGCGAGCAGTGACAGGCAACACGAGGAGCCGGGAGGCTTCCAGGACGGCTGGTGGGCCCCGGTCCCTCGGTCAACGGCCCAGTAATCCGGCGTGCACCCTAGCTTGAGGTCGCTAGGCGTGCCACCTGATCCTACACCTAATCAGGAAGGTGTGATGTATCAAATTCCTGTACGCACAGACACGTGTAAAGGTCAGTCCGAGCCGTGATCGGCTCATCACTTCCTCCCCGGTATCGGCTATGAAGAGCCGATTGCGGCAATACCGGATCGGATCTTTGGAACAGGCAATATACATATATGCTTAACAACAAAATAAATCTTGTTTCATAAATATCAATCTAACCCAATCCACGATGACTAAGCCCTCATTGCATGATCCGAACATCCTACACGTAATTGAGCCTAACGAATACGCAAAAGCATCGGAACAAACAATCTAAACAGAGATCCTAAAACCAGCCGAAGAGCCGATTCCTAGAGCAACCTCTATTCAAGCTACGACCCGATACTAAATATACTGCCGAAACTTTCAACTCGTTTGCAAGGCCTAATCATGCACATATTGAACCAAATCTCTAATAAATAGAAACTAGCCATAACAGATTGGATCTACTGATAAAGATGAAGCAAGATGCAACCATCGCATCCATGATCGAACACGACGATTACTAAGCACACGCGAGCAACGAACAAAGCATGATCGGGATACACAGAAGATAACGTTACTCTATGCGTGCTAAGATAACTAGTGCTACTCGCCATCTACAAGGCTTCAGAACGAGCAACACATAAAACAAACGAGCAAGGGTGATGCTACCCCGATCACGCATAGCGTGATCGGAACTGCATGGCACTTACCTGATGAAAACCCTAGAACAGGGGAGGCGATGCGCCGAGAGTTGTTGATGAATGATTCTGTTTCTTGTTTATTCATAGTACGTATTTATAGTTCGTAGACTCATCCTTCTTAACTAACCCTAACTGTGGCAGAACCAACCTGAATTATACCGACTCAAGTACGCGAGTCCTCGCCGAAGGGCTACCTCGTACTTCAAACGGTATAATACTATTGGTCTGTCGGGTAACGTCCCGATAAACCACCGAACGCAGGATCCAACAAGGTACCTCACACGAAGGTGAGTCCAGAGATACAATGCAAAAATATCTTACACCACAGGCAGTTATATTACAAAAATGTACAAAGCATCATTAGCTCCCACGGAGGAGAGATTATTACAAGACAGGTTTTAGTTTTTAGTCAAAGCAGCGGAGTTTGGAAAACGTAGACATTGTACACGTCGTTATTACAGATATCATGCTAGCCCTGGCATGATGTCACTCGGCAGAATCTGTGTTGGCCGGGGACGGATCCCATTCCACGGACCAACCATCAGGCAAGGGGTAGGGCCACGGGGTAATGAATGCTGGCTCATCAGGAGGATTACCTGAAGTATTTCAACAAAAGCAAGGCTGAGTATACTAATACTCAGCAAGACTTACCCGGAAGTGGGTATACCTTAGCCCATAACTAAACTCATGATGGCTTTTAGCTTTGGGTAGGGTTTTCAGCTGAAAAGCAACAAAGAGTAGATCCTTAATTTCAACTTTTAGCTTTCAGGTTCTAGTTGATTAACCATTCTAGGTAAGCACCTATAACTAGTCAAACATGGTAGAATCTTTACTCAAACATCATCTTAGATAATCACATAATTACTCTTGTTACTCTATGTGGTAAAGGGAATAAGCAGTCTCATTCATCGTGAGAGGCGGACGATTCTTGAATCGAGATTCAACCTTGCAAGGATAAACCTAACACACACGCTTGGAACACCAAAGGGTCGTTCCGAAGCAACCGTTTGCCTTTCATTCCGACTCGTGGATCAGGGCCACCACAAGTGACTGCAGGTCATACGCACTTCCAAAGTGCAGGACGTATGTCTATAGCGCGACTACAAAACCCGTACTCCTGGTTGCCCAGCAACACGTATGCCTACACGTCGAACAAAGTAACCAAAAGAAGCAAATACATGTGGTGGGGGGTATGTCCACTCCTCGGGCCGATCGGTTACTAGGCTTACCGCTTACCATATTTCACGGCATGTGGCTAGTACTTTCAAACGCTTAACCACCGCTACCACACACTGCGACCTTATCAAAATTCATTAAAACAGACGGGTATCATCTTGACCATGATACCTCATAAAACTCCCGTCCGTCATCCTTATAATGATAACAGAAATGTAAACATTACAATTCCTATATCGCGCGAGTGACAGGAAATCACTCGACTTCTACTGGTCCTATAAGCAGAGCAGCTATTCGGACTCAATTTTCTAATGTTCAATACATCGGTTCCTGGATAATGCAACTAAGTTTTCAAACAACTCCTAAGAACCTAATGCATAAAGATATACATAATAATATAGGTTGCAGTGTAATAAAGTAGGGGTTATGTCCGGGTCTTGCCTTCGCTGGTAGGGTTGGGGTTAGTCAAATTATTTTCTTCCGAACCTTGGTTCGGGGCTTCAGAGAAATCCGCGACGAGAGTTCCGCGGTCTTCAGAATAACCTCCTTCTTGTTCCGGGATCAGCTGATAATTCCCGTCGGCGAGAGTGGTCGAGTCTACATGATATGCAAAATGAAGTTTAATGGATGCATACATTTGTAGTTCAGTTCACGATAAAGTTGCAATCTAAATAAAGGACATTACATTTTGACAATCAACTTAACTACCCTGTACTGGGCAGTCATTTATCGAGTACTAACTAAACTAACTAGTCTCGTTAGGCAACCGGGGGGGGGGTTACCCTAAACGTTCAATTAATTACAGTAGGTAGCATATTTGATTACCTTAAGCAATACTTCACACACTTAGCAATCTCCATTTTATTAGTTAAACATTGTAATTAACTTTAGGTTATTATTTAATTATGGTTAACCTTGAATTAATTTTAGACAAATTGTAATTTAGTAGAATTAAATTAATACTTATGAAAATTACCCTAAGTGGGTTTAATTGAAATAACATTACTCTAGATAGTTTATACCATAGATAATTAGAACAACTCACTTAATTAAACAATATGTTTAACTTAAACAATTTTTACAGTGCAAGATAGTTCAAAACAGGAGCTACAAAATTTACTAAGCACAGATTGATATTTGATATATTTACTGGAGTTTTATTGGATTTTTATTCTAAAAGGAATTAAGTCACCAATTTAAACAAGATCAACATTGAAATTTCAAGATGCAATTATATCTGAGGTTTTACACTAAAACTAGAGTTCAAATTTTAAGGGCATCATAAACTACTCAAGACTAACATTTCAGAAAAGTTTCATAATTTTTCATGCATAATAAATATTATTTAGGAATTACCTTTGAATTTAAGCTTGAATTTTATAACTCAAGTTATATTAGGCTTCTGATTCTCAAATTTTTATGATGGATCATACTTATAAAGATCAAGTCAGGGTAGAAATTTCATCCCTAAATATGTACAGATGCTTCTGAAATTTATTTGTGAAGCTTTCATTATCATATAGCAAAGGTAGCAAAATATTCTAGCTAGAGGGCTGATCTAGGCCTCAAAAATTTACACTAGGCTACTCAAACCATATGCAACACATGCTCCAAAAATCAACAGCAACAAGGCTATAGATCATAAGGTTCAATTAAAACATCCCTTTACTTGTATTTAAAATACAGAACAAACTATGCATTTTCATAGCATGATTATGAAATAAAAGTTGTAGAATTTATCACAAGGATTCTAACCCAACAAGTTTGGTATTTTTCTGATTTTTCTATGATTTTCTACACATTTTTGAACTTCACTGATTTAAAAGGGAGGGAGGGATTGAGACTTTGCATAAAGAACCCTAGCAGAATTAAAATGCTTGCAATCGGGTCCCTGCTGCCATGGCCGGCGGGGAGAGCTCCATTCCGGCCAAAATCCGGCGATCCCCAGGGTCGGCGGCGAGGGGCAAGGGAAGAGGAAGCATCAGGGAGTCGAGGGCTACCTGTAGAGGGTCTTGGGGAGAGTGGGGAGGGGCGGTGGCGAGCTGCCCACGGGAGCAGTAGCTCCGGCGAGCGGCGGCTCAAATTCCGGCGAGCTCGGGTGGGGAATGGGGATGGCGCGTGGTCTAGGAGTTCTAGGGCGAGGAGGGGATCCGATTCCGAGACTCAGCTCAAGGAGAGGAAGGTCGGAAGGGGGAGCTCGACGTGGAGCAGAGGGCGGCGGCAATGGAGGTGGGGCGGCGGCCGATGGTACACGCACAGGAGCAAGCCGAGCTGCTTTGTATAGACTACCAGGAAGGAAAAGAGTGAGGAGGGAGGCAACATTGCGGTTGGGGGCAGCTACTTAGGCCCCGCGGTGGAGGAGCAGAAGGTCGCCGTGGCCGGTGGTGCTGCAGTCCGTAGCAGAAGGGAGGCGATGTGGCGCGCGGGGAAGGAGACAACGGGGAGGGGCTAGTGTGGTGGGAAGGCCCTCAGGCGACGCGTGGAAGGGAAATCCAGCAGGAGGTGGTGCTCGGGGGGCTGCGCCGGCGGTGAGCGGCGGCGGCAGGAGCAGAGCAGAGGAGAAGCAGCGGTGCCAGAGGAGGAAGAAGGCAGACAGGAGTCAGAAGGACTCGTTTGTAATTCCCAAAGAGTCCAGGGACCCCTCTGTAAACTAAAATTTCCCATTGATACAAAATCCTAATGATAAAAATGTCAAAAGCAAAGTTGTAGAGAATTTCAAATCCTACAAGAATGCTTTAGGGTTCAAGTTCAAAATCTCAAAGGGTACAGTTTTATTTTGAACTTTTGAATACAACTCAAATTGTAAACTTTGTTTTACAATTTGCACTAAATGCCTTAATGTTTGGGGTCTCTTTGTAAGATTTTCTGCAGTAATCATGACTAGCTCTTTTACACTTTAGCCCTTAGGTAAAACTAAGTTTTACTTTTATCTTTCAACCATTCTATATGTAAGTCCTTATATTCATGTTAATTACACTTAGGCCCTTGGTTTCATACAAAGTCTATTCCTTTTAGATTTTAACTTAATATTTGTACTTTTCTTCTCTATAGACATTTGATTTTGACATTTTAAGAGCATTATCACACAATTGCACATAAGAACTTATAAAATTCATAATTTACAATTACATCCCTAGTTTTCTGTACAAACCTTAATATACATACAACACACCAATACCTAGCGTCTATATTCTAATTACAAGAATGTTACACTAACCAAACACGATACGACTCTTAATGGCCTATATCTATATTTACACGGACTTTCTGGCCCCAATCATCCGCACAAGGTCCGATTCGCAAGCTTATTATAATTATCCTCTAAGCCCATCTTTCTCCATGGCCCACTTCTGGCCCGTCCAGAATATGGCGATAACATCGGGGTGGTACACTTCTTTAATAAAACTAGCCACAAGTAGTTTGACTAGCTCTTTCTTGATGGCCTACCTCTTGTCGGGGGCGAAGCATCATAGTCGTTGCTTCTTCGGAGTGGCTTTAGGGTCGACTTTTAGGTAGTGCTCGATCAACTCCTTGGACACCCGTGGCATATCCGCTGGTTTCCAAGCAAATATTTCCCGGTTGGCCTTAAGGAAGCTGACAAGCGCAATTTCCTATTTGTCGCCTAAGCCGCCCCAGATCAAAGCAGTCTTGGATGAGTCGCCTTCTTGCAGCTGTATGGCCTTGATGCCGATGTTGCTAGGGTTGGGTTTAACCCTTGACTGGCTAGGCCACTGGTTGGAGATCTCCATCTCTGAGTTGGTCAGCTTCTGCGCGGCCGCGAGTACTTCTGCAGACAGCTCTGGCATGCGTGATGTTGTGGCATACTCGATCGCTTCCTAGTCGTAGTCGTACGACTTCTTCAGGTCGCCACGGAGTGTCAGTACGCCTATCTTGTCTGGCATTTTGAGTAGCAGGTAGACGTAGTGGGGCACGGCCATGAATTTGGCTAGTGCCTGTCTGCTAAGGATGGCATGGTATGATGAGTCAAAATCCACTACCTCAAACTTGATGTACTCAGTGCGGTAGTTGTCTTTCGTACAAAAGGTGACTAGCTGGACCACTAACCCGAGTGGTGTAGCCGTGTTACTTGGGAAAATGCCGTAGAAAGGAGCTTTGTTGGGTTGAGCATCTTGGAGATGCCCAGTCCCATCTTCTTTAGAGTACTCGCGAAAAGCAGGTTGAGGCCGCTCCCGCCGTCAATGAATACTCGGGTTAGCTGTGAGCCCGCCACGATAGGGTATAGGACGAGCGGGAATTTTCCCGGCTCAGAAAAGTTGGTCCATTGATCATCCTGGAAAAGGAGATCAGGACCTCGTTGTATCTCAGAGGCCTTGTCGTGGCTGGCTCCACAGAGAGTATTTTGTGCAGGGTTAACTTCTGCACGCGCTTGGAGGGGAATCCTCCGTCTCCACTAAAAATGATGTTGATGACGTTCTTCGGGTCCTGGAAGTCTTGAGCCCTCGACTTGTCCCCTCCCTCATCATCAGCCTGGTCCTTCCGCTTTCCTCCTTGAGAGAGGGGTGGTGCATTGAGTGACTTGCGGATGGTGACGCACTCGAAGAGCGTGTGTCGCGACTTCAGGTGTATCGGGCACTGTTCATGCATGACTTGCTCGTACTCCGAGTTGTTGTTCCCTGACTTCTTGCCACGCGGATTGCGCTCAACAGCCGCAACTTCATGGTCTGGCTTTCACTTTCGGGTGTTCCCCGAGTGGTTCTGATAGCTTTTGTTGAACTGGCTGTTGCCATTGCCTTGCTTGTCATGGTTGCGCTTGGGGAAGTGGTCGTTCTCCTCGTCCTCTTGATCAGCCCACCGTGCTATCATGTCAAGCAGCTCTACAGCAGTACTCGGGCAGTTGCACCCGAAGTCGTGGTACGTATGCTTCGAGAAGAGCCCATTCTAGAAGCAGCGGATGATGTCTTCATCGGTGATGTTAGCGCTGGTGGCCGCATCTCGAAGAAACGCCGGGTGTAGGACCTCAGGGTCTCATTCATCTCTTGCTTCACTTGGGATAGATCATGGCGAATGCCCGCCCTGATCATGGATCCTTGGAAGTTGTTGATGAAGACCTGCTTGAGATCCTCCCACGAGTCGATGGAGTTTGGCTTGAGGCTTTCAAGCCACGTGAGGGGTGCGAACTCCAGAACTACTAGGAAGTAGAGAGCTTTTGTGGAGTTGGATCCCCCTGAAACTTCAATAGCGACAAAGCAGCAACGAATCCACTAGCGTGGGTCTTGCTTACCATCATACTTTGGGATTCCTACTTGTTTCAAGTCCTTTGGATAGGACTTGTCAGTGATGCAGGTGGTGACGGCTGGGAAATGGTCGCTGTCGTCAACATGGCACCTACCGGTACGATCCTTTCACCTTGCTTCAATAACACACCTCGTGTCGTGGCCTTCATTGATCTTCTACCTAAGGTCGATCGTGGGAGCGTCATGGAGGTTGGCCTCGAGTGGATCTTGGCCTTGATTCCTTGCACCACGCTGGTTGCGAGTGGGTTGTTGTACTTCTTGTTCATTCTTGCCACGCGCGGACGGGTGGCCCTCGTTGAGCTGGCAGTTGTCGTTCCTCCGGCTCCCGGGGCCTCCTCCGGGGGTGCGACTGACCAGCACGGTATCACCATGGCGCTCAGACCTCGAGGGCTGATTCTGAGTGGAAGACACTGGAAGATGCCCATCGAGTTGCACGAGCGTGCGCTGGGTTACATACTGTAGCCTTTGTATCTGAGGATTGGGTGCGAGTTATTGAGCTAAGACGGCTGCTTCTGCGATGGTGCCAATCGGCGTACGGTACTCCCGATCCGCGACTACTACGAAAGTGTTGTTTAGATCCCTTGGTTCGTGTAACATTGAGGTAATAGAGATATAGACACTAGGTATTAGTGAGGTATATGTGTGCTTGCTATGATGTATGTGAGGTGTACAAGGGACTAGGGGTATATTTGTAATTTATGAAATATATAGGTCCTTGAGTGTAATTTGGTAAATATAATACTAAGTGTCAAGTTTAAATGACCATAGGGAAGAAAGTGTAAAAGATGGGTTAAAACCTAAGAAAAATAGGCCTTTGTATGAAACGAGGGACCTATGTGTGATTAAGATAAAAATTGAAGGGCCATATGCAAAATAGTTGAAGTGTAATAGTAATATTCAGGTTTACTTAAGGACTAATATGTAAAAATACCAGTAATCATGACAATCCAGGAAAATTTGTAAACCTACCCAAAATTTGATCGAATTTATTTGGATAAATACAAAAGTAAGTTAAATTCCACCTTTATTCAAAAACTTAACATAAAAAGTTGTAAACTTTGAGTTTCTGAACTTGAGCCCTAAATCAATGTTGTAGAGTTTGAAAAACTCTACAACTTTCATTTTGGGCACTTCCTCATTTGATCTTTATATTAGTGAGAAATTTTAGTTTACCGAGAGGTCCTTGAACTTTCTTAAATTTTCAAACAAGTCCCCCGGACCCTTTCCTTCTCTTCTTTCTCCCCGAGCACATGCTCTCCCCTGCCCTGCTCTGTTCTGCTCTGCCGCCGGCAGTGCTTCTCCTTCGGCCGCCGCTGTGCAGGCCGTCGCCGTCCACCTCCTGCTTCCTCTTCATCCACGCGTCATCCTCTTCCCCTCCCAGTCCTGTTCCTCTCTCCTGTTGGCCTCCCGCGCGCGCCACGGCCTCCCCGAACATCCGCCGGCCGCCACCTCCTCGTCGCCGTGGAGAGCCCACCGCAGAGCCTTAACTCTCTATCTCTCGCGTGCAACAGCACCACCTTAACCTCTACGTTCCGTTCCTCCAGTCCCATTGCCAATTCTCGAACGCCTGACCCAAATTCCACCGCCGCCCTTTCTTCCTCCACTCCGGCAACGCACGGCATCACCGTGGGCAGCCACCACCAGGCATCCTCCACCCCAATTAACCCTTGTGCAAGTTTTCCCGTGGCTCACTCGTGCTCTTCGACCCCCTGTTGCCCTACAATTGTGGTCTTAGCTTCATCTCCGACAAGCGCCGTCGTCGCCGCCTTCGGCCTCATCGTGGACAGCTCACTCCGAGCATCTCCACGCCACCACGACTCCCTAGCCAGCACCACATCATCACCCCAGAGCTCTACGACCACTTAGTGGAGTCTCTAGTGCCCTGCATCATCCTCCCGACGCTCGCCGGCGTCTGTCCTCGCCGCCGCCATCCCTGTCTTCGCCGGTTGCCCCTAATCCAACCCGTATACTCCCGATTGATTGCACCCACACCTTCCCCACGACTCACTGAAGCTCGTACGCAGGTCCCCTGCCGACGTTGACCGCCGGAGCACCGCCGTCATCGTTGACCCCTCCGCCGCCGCCTCGGGTTCTCGTCGGGATCCCCTCTTCCGACCACCCCAGCCCTCGACACGATGTGCACCCGAACCGTCGTGAGTTCCTGAGTCTCCTCCTCCCCTCGGACCTCGCCGCCGGCGACCCTCCTCGCCGGAACGTGGCCGTCCCTTTCCCGTTCCCCTTCTGTCTCGAGCCAAGGACCCCGGACTTAGAAGAAATGAAAGCCCATGGGGCTATCTGCAAAGCCCTAGACTCAGATAAATAGTGCTGAAAGGACCCCTTTGTGTTATTTTGATGCAAACTTTGAAATTCTGTATCAATTCAAGGAAAAATCATAAAAATACTAAAATTTGTTAGAATCCTCTCTTTAAGATCTGCAACTTTACTTAAAGGATGAACTTCAGTTTCTGAATGTTTGGTGCTCTAATTTAAATGTTAAGTGTAATTCGTTATAGGCTTAGAAAACACATAGTAATTGAACGAAAAATGATAAAAATGTGAAACCAGTTGTGTTAGTTTTCTTTTGACATGTATAATTTAAGTAAAATATTTATTAATTAAGTAGCATTTCCTCAATATACAAGTTTATTTATGCATAAGGCATAATTAACTTAATGAATGAATATCTATGGTTTTAAATGCTCAAAAATGATGAAAATATTCTAGGGTTCTGTTCTTAAGTAATATAACCTGTCATTAAATTCTCAACCTAGGCTTAGGTGTCAAACAACAAAAAAATAAGCTTGGACATAGTATAATAGGTCCATAATTTAATATTGACATAGGGTTCATATAAATACTTGGTATAGCAAATGAATAAAGCTTTTTAATATAGTTATTGGAAACCCACCCCAACCTGTTGCCCCATGCCACTAGTTAAATACTTAGTATAATTAGCCTTGCTATTTAATGTATCTAGATAAAATAATTAATACTCAATAAATGACTACCCAATGCAGAACTAAAAGATACATATAAAAAGTAATTTCTACTTTTCTTTGGATTGCAACTTCATTGTGAAATAACATAAAAGAATATGCATTCTTCAACTTATAGTTTTGCATATCATGTAGACTCGACTACTCTCGCCGACGGTGATTACGATGTGGTTTTGGAACAAGGAGTAAAACCAGCTGAAGACCCAGGGCATGCCATCGAAGGTTTAACTGAAGTTCCGAACCAAACTTCGGAAAACTTTGACCCTACTACCCCCAACACTACGCAAGAAGGCAAGCCCCGGACATAACCCACTATTTTATTTACACTGCAATTTATATCTATTTATATATTTTTATGCATTAAGTTCTTAGGAATTGCTTGGAACCTTAGTTGCATAATTTCAGGAACCAATGTACTGAACACTAGAACTTGAGTCCGACTAGCTTTTATGCTAATATGACCGGTAAAAGTCGAGTGATTTCCTATCACTCGCGCGATATAGGAGTTGTAATATTTACATTTCTGTTATCACTATAAGGATGATGGACGGGAGTTTTGTGAGATATCATGGTTGAGATGATACCCCGTCTGTGTTATTGAACTTGATAAGGTCGCAGTGTGTGGTAGCGGTGGTTAAGCGTTTGAAAGTACTAGCCACATGCCGCGAAATATGGTAAGCGGTAAACCTAGTAACCAATCGGCCCGAGGAGTGGACATACCCCCCACCACATGTATTTGGTTCTTTTGGTTACTTGGTTCGACGTGTAGGAATACGTGTTGCTGGGCAACCAGGAGTATGGGTTTTGTAGTCGCGCTACAAACGTACGTCCTGCACTTTGGAAGTGCGTATGGTCCTGCAGTCGCTTGTGGTGGCTCTGATCCACGAGTCGGAATGAAAGGCAAACGGTTGCTTCGGAATGACCCTTTGGTGTTCCAAGCGTGTGAGTTAGGTTTATCCTTGCAAGGTTGAATTCGATTCAGAATCGTCCGCTTCTCACGATGGTTGAGACTGCTTGATCCCTTTACCACATAGAGTAACAAGAGAAATGTTATGATTATCAAAGATGATGTTTGGTTAAAGATTTTACTATGCTTGAGTAGTTATAGGTGCTTACCTAGAATGGATAATCAACTAGAACCTGAAAGCTAAAATTTGAAATTAAGGATCTACTCTTTGTTGCTTTTCAGCTGAAAACTCTACGCAAAACCTGAAAAGCCTGCATAAGTCTAGGTACATGGCTAAGTATACCATGAGCGGGTAAGTCTTGTTGAGTATTAGAATACTCAATCTTGCATTATGACTTTCTACTTCAGGTAATCTCCCTGATGAGCCAGCTTTCATTACACCGTGGCCCTACCCCCTGCCTGACGGTTGGTCCGTGGAGTGGGATCCGTCCCCGGCCAACACAGACTCCGCTGAGTGATATCATGTAGGGCTAGCATGATATCCGTAGTATCGACGTGTACAGTGTCTGTGTTTTCAAACTCCGCTGCTGTGACTTAAAACTTAAACTGTTTTGTAATAAAGTCCCTTCATTGGGAACTAATGTTGCTTTTATTTACTTATGTAATCTACCTGCCTGTGATGTAAAGTGTAATGGCATTTGTATCTCTGGACTCGCCTTCGTGCGAGGTATCTTGTTTGATCCTGCTTTCGGTGGTTTATCGGGATGTTACCCGACAGGCCAAGGGATTATACCGTTTGAAGCACGAGGTAGCCCTCAAGAGAGGACTCGCGTACTTGAGCCGGTGTAATTCAGGTTGGTTCTGCCACAGTTCACGGGCTTGATTCTATGCATGGCGCCTGCGTTGGGTGCGCTTGGCATTCTTTACCTGTCGGATCCTTCGGTGCTCCTCGTCTTCATCCTGGGAGCATCAGCTGTGGGCTCGTCAGCTAAGATGTCCGCGAGTTGCTTGTTGTTGTACTAGGGGAACAGCTCGTCATTCTCCAAGTTGTGAAGGGAGGCCATGCAGACTTGACAATCCGGTAAGTGGTTAGCTATACAGCTGTGGTCGAGTAGCTCTGTGCTACTTTCTCCTTCTTCCGCGATGGGAGAGAGAGATCTACCCTCCTGGAAGGGTAGTTCTTGCGTGAAAGCCACAAGGCAGAACGCGTAATCGAGTAGTTCGGAGGGCTCAGAGCCCTTCCAGTACACGAAGCGTCCTTACGGCATTGATGTTATGGTTAAACTCAGATCGCTGCTCGAAAAAGATTCAGTGTGGCCGTCGAGTTGCGAGTGGTTTTCAAGGGCGGGGGCTGCCCGACGAGCGGTGGCTCCCTCATCTCCGTATCCTTTTCAGGACTGGCTTGAAGGTGTAGTACTGCGCGGGCAGTACTCTTCGTTGGAGTCCGAGTAGACGTCAAAACTGGGGGGCTCCCGGCAAGCGGTGGCTCCCACATCCTAGATCTTGAGCAGCAGATCCAAATCCTCCTCCAAGTTGGAGAGGGTTTTACATCATGAGGTCTTTTTAGATCGGTTTGAATCCGACCCGACTAGATCTGGTAAGTCATGAGTGGAAGCCACATTCAAAGGTGTAGTACTAAGGTCACTTACTATGTTGAGGTGGTCATACAAATATCTCGGGGTACACCACAAGCTTGGGTGCTCGATGGCGAAGCCTAGCCGGCTAGGAGCCTTAAGCTCTAAGAGTAACAAACACGAAATCCACTGGCTCAATGAAGAACGAAGGGCTCAAGAGATGAGAAATCAGCTCACTAGCACTCTCACTTGCTCCCTTCAATTTTCCCTCAATCCCCTCACCAAATCTTGCTTGGAAGTCAAAGGTGATGAGGACATCTCTCCTTTGCATACAATGCAAGTACCGATCACTACAGCATGTGTGCGACAGTTGGATCTCCAGGTACGTTACCTTGTCAATTGTTTTTCAGAACTTACACTTGGTTCTATGCATGTTTTATTGATTAGGAACAATGGAGAGGACCAGCAAGGACTTGGAGAAGGCCAAGGAGTCAAGGAGGAGGAGCTAGGACGTCCACACCAAGGAGGAGTTCAGGTCCAACTCGACTTCGACTCCACGTCGGATTCCAAAAACTGACTTCACCAAAATTGGCGCCCTGGACACATAAGGAGTCAGATTTGGACGTTCTATATATGGTTGGAACCATAATTTTATAGAGCTTCCAATGGCACCAGTTCCACCTTAAAATTCCTTCTGAGTTGACAGAAATCATCAAAACAAATAGGCGTCCAGAATCTGTCAGGGTGCTGTGTCACCGTCTGTTGGGCCGTTGGCCCGTGTACCATGTTGGAACCCATTGGGGTTATGTCCAGGGGACTTGCATGGCCCTAACTGCTTTTTATTCAGTAGCCATTGCCACATTAGGGTTTGGGTTTTGCTTAGATTCAATCTGTCATAGAACAGTGTCATTGTTCAATGGTTTGTGAGACCCCATCTCGTAATCAACTTTGTTTGATTGCATCTCCTATTTTTGCTTGTGTTCTTGATTGCGCTTGCAGGGATAAGCCTTTGTGGCAAGGTCATCCGTGTGACACGGGTGATAACCAATGGAGCAGTGGTGTAGTGATTGAGAGGATGACAAATGCCAACGTCACAACCTTTTCAACATGTTTCTTATCGTCAAGGACTACCGTGTGCATACAATCATTGACAGAGGTAGCTGCAACAATTTGGTGGATGTTGAGGTGGTCAAGAAGCTTGGCTTGACCAAGCAGGAGCATCCACATCCTTATCACATTCAATGGTTTAACAACAACGGTAAGGTAAAGGTAACAAAAACAGCAAGGATACATTTTTCAATTGGGTCTTACCATGACTTTGCTGATTTTGATGTTGTGCTTATGGATGCTTGCTCTCTTTTGTTGGGACATCCTTGGGAGTTTGATATTGATGCTATCCACTATGGTAGATCTAATAAGTATACTCTCATGCATAAGGGCAAGAAAATTGTGTTGCTGCCAATGACTCCCACTGAAATTGTGCAATTTGAGAATGAGAAAAAGAATAATGCTAAACAAAAGGGTGTTTTCAGTTCTGAAAATCAGCAACCTATTAAGTTAAAAAATCCTATTTTATTTGCAACTAAATCTGATCTTGATGAGTTATCTGCCTCTACTGGACCTTGCTATGCTTTAGTGTGCAAACATGCTTTATATTCCATTCAGGTCGCGTCCATTCCGTCGGAGCTACCCCCTGGATTACCACCTGTGCGAGGCATTGAGCACAATATTGATTTAATTTCATGGGCAAGCTTGCCAAACTGTGCCGCCTATAGGACCAACCCCGACGAGACTAAGGAAATTCAGCGACAAGTCCAAGACCTTCTAGATCGCGGATACATTCGTGAGAGCCTTAGTCCTTCTTTTGTTCCTATTCTTTTGGTTCCTAAGAAAGATGGCACTTGGCACATGTGTGTTGATTGTAGAGCCATCAATAACATTACCATTCGATATCACTATCCTATTCCTCGTGTGGATGACATGCTTGATGAGTTGAGTAGTTCTGTTATTTTTTCCAAGATTGATTTGCGTAATGGAAATCATCAGATTCGTATGGCTTTAGGGGATGAATGGAAAACTGCCTTTAAAACCAAGTTTAGTCTTTATGAATATTAGTCATGCCTTTTGGTTTAACTAAAGTGACCAGCACTTTCATGAGATTGATGAACGAGGTTTTACGTGCTTTTATTGGTAAAATTGTGGTGGTTTATTTTGATGATATCCTTATTTACAACAAGTCATATGATGCACATCTTGAACATTTGCATGCTATTTTTAATATCTTGCACGATGCATGTTTATTTGGTAACCTTGAAAAGTGCACCTTTTGCACCAATCGTGTGTCTTTTCTTGGTTATGTTGTTACATCGCAAGGCATTGAGGTGGATGAGGCAAAGATTGTTGCCATCACAAGCTGGTTACTTCCGACTACGGTCACGCAAGTTCGAAGTTTTCTTGGTCTTGCAGGTTTTTACCGTCATTTCGTGCGGGATTTCAGCATCATTACAGCACCTCTCCACAGGTTGACAAAGAACGGGGTGTCATTTCGATGGGGACCAGCACAACAACAAGCTTTGATGCTCTCAAGTCGAAGCTCACACAGGCACCATTGCTGCAACTTCCTGATTTTGAGAAGACCTTCCAGCTTGAGTGTGATGCAAGCAGGATTGGCATTGGAGAAGTGCTCATACAAGGAGGTAAACCTGTTGCTTTCTTTAGTGAGAAATTGCATGGTCCTTCGCTGAATTATTCTACAAATGACAAAGAACTTTATGCTTTAGTGCGAGTCTTACAAACTTGGCAACATTACCTATGGTCTAAAGAATTTGTCATACATTCGGATCATGAATCTTTGAAGTATCTCTAAGGGCAAGCTACTCTGAACAAACGTCACGCTAAATGGATTGAGTTCATAGAGTCATTTTCCTACATCATTAAACATAAGAAAGGGAAAGATAATGTGATTGCCGATACTTTATCTAGACGTTATACCATGCTGTCCCAACTTTCTCATAAAATCTTTGGTTTAGAGACCATAAAGGGATTATATGCTACTGATTTGGACTTCAAAGATGCTTCTGAAAATTATAGAGAGGGAAGAATGTGGCAAAAATTTCTACTGCGTGAAGGCCTTCTCTACCGTGCTAACAAGTTGTGTGTTCCAACTAGCTCCGTTCGTCTTTTGCTGTTGCAAGAAGCGCATGGCGGGGGTTTGATGGGACATTTTGGTGTTAAAAAGACGGAGGTCGTGCTGGCCACTCACTTCTTTTGGCCACGGATGCGGCGTGATTTGGAGTGCTACATCTCACGTTGCACCACATGCAATAGAGCTAAGTCTCGACTTAGTCCACATGCGCTTTATATGCTTCTTCCTGTTCCTTGTGCACCTTGGGAGGATATTTCTATGGACTTTGTTTTAGCATTGCCTAGAACAAAGAGGGGAAGGGATTGGTTGTTGATCGTTTCTCTAAAATGGCACATTTTATACCCTGTCATAAGACTAATAATGCTACACATGTTGCTGATTTGTTCTTTAATCAGGTTGTGCGTTTGCATGGTGTACCAAATACTATTGTTTCTAATAGGGATGCTAAGTTTTTGAGCCATTTTTTGAGAACTTTATGGTATAAATTGGGAATAAAGTTGCTGTTTTGTTCTACTTGTCATCCACAAACTAATGGGCAAACGGAGATAATTAATGGTACCTTGTCTATTATATTGCGGGCTGTTTTGAAAGATAATTTGAGGTTGTGGGAGGAGTGTTTGCCACATATTGAATTTGCTTATAATAGATCTATTCATTCCACAACCAAGTTAAGTCCGTTTATGGTAGTATATGGTTTCAATCCTCGTGCTCCAATTGATTTGCTACCTTCACCACCTTCTGAAATTGTGAACTTAGATGTTACACAATGTTTTGAATTTATTCTCAAGTTGCATGAAACTACTAAGTTGCAAATTGAAAAAAATAAATGAAAGGTATCGAATTGCTGCTAGTAAAGGTAGGAAGGAGGTAAAATTGGAACCTGGTGATTTGATGTGGGTTCATTTGAGAAAAGATAGGCTTCCGGATTTGAGAAAGTCCAAGCTCATGCCACGTGCCGCTGGACCTTTTAAGATTCTTGGGAAGATAAATGACAATGCATATAAACTTGAGTTGCCTCCCGAGTTTGGGGTTAGTCCCATATTTAATATTTTAGATTTGAAGCCATCCTTGGGTGAGGAAGATGAGCTTGAGTCGAGGACGACTCCAATTCAAGAGGGGGAGGATGATGAGGACATCTCTCCTTTGCATACAATGCAAGGACCGATCACTAGAGCACGTGCGCGATAGTTGGATCTCTAGGTACGTTCTAACCTTGTCAATTGTTTTTCAGAACTTACAATTGATTCCATGCATGTTTTATTGATTAGGAACAATGGAGAGGACCAGCAAGGACTTGGAGAAGGGCAAGGAGTCAAGGAGGAGGAGCTAGGACGTCCACACCAAGGAGGAGTCCAGGTCCAGCTCAACTTCCACTCCACCTCGGATTCCAGAACCTGACTTCACTAAAATTGACACCCTTGCCACATACGGAGTCAAATTTGAACCTTCTATATATGTTTGAACCAGAATTTCATAGAGCTTCCAATGGCACTGGTTCCACCTCAAAATTCCTTCTGAGTCGACGGGAATCGTCGAAACAAGTGGGCATCCAGAATCTGTCAGGGTGCTGTGTCACCGTCTGTTAGGCCGTTGGCCCGTGTACCGTGTTGGAACCCATTAGGGTTGTGTCCAGGGGACTTGCATGCCCCTAACTCCTTTTTATTTAGTAGCCATCACCATATTAGGGTTTAGATTTTGCTTAGATTCAATCTGTCATCGAACGGTGTCACCATTCATTGGTTTGTGAGACCCCATCACGTAATTAAGTTTGTTTGATTGCATCTTCTGTTTTTGCTTGTGTTGTTGATTGCGCTTGCAGGATAAGTCTTCGTGGCAAGGTCATCCATGTGACATGTATGATAACCAACGGAGCAGTGGTGTAGTGATTGTGAGGTTCTGTTCGTTCGGAGCCTTGATTCATCAATGTTGAGTTCTCCACCAATCAAGTTTACCGTACCGCTCGAAGATCGGGACTCATCCTCCTATCAAAAGGAGGGAGTGAGGAGGGCTCTTGAATGCTCAGAAATGAAGGTAGGTGAAGTTGAGTCAGAGAGAGTTAAAGTGGAGGGGTGAAGGAGTATTTATACCCCAGCCTCAAAAACTAGGTGTTGGTTGGTTAAGTTCCGGAGACTCCGAAGAATTTTTCGGAGACTCCGGACAACACCTCCGGAGACTCTGGAGATCTGCGGAGACTCCGCACATCTCTGGACTCCGAACATTCCGCAGAACAACCCATATCTGGAGACTCCAGAAAAACTTTTGGAAACTCCAAATTTTTTTGTAGAAAAACACTCTAAAGATATCCCAAGTGTTATGTGAAGTGCAAAGGTGTCTCTCATAGATTTGTTAGATCATCTTGAGCACCTTATTCTACACAAAGCGAGTAAATTTCATGTCCCTCTTTATAGTACGGCATTCCTATACTCAATTTTAAAATATAAACAAATTAAATCCTCATGATTCTTTGCAGCGTTCATTTCCTTTTTGGTAATCATCTTGTTTCATTTATAAATCTATCACCTGCAATACCTTCTCATCATGCTTGTACATAGCATTAGTCCCACAAGCGTATGTCATTAATCAACCAAAACCCATTAAGCGGGCCTAGATGTTATTTCATTCCACAAGGGTAGAAAGCACAACCAAAATGGGAAAAATCTTAGGCCACCCAGCTCCACCTAGGTCGGCTGGCCAAGCCCCCTCTTCACCAAGCCATGTCATCAATCCAGGGGTTAAGAAACACACTTACCTTGCTCCTGAGCCGTGGATCAAAGGTCGGTTTCATCGTATGGACCGAAAGGCTTCTCTCTTTGGAGAGTAGATGGCCCACACTCAGAGAAAATGTGCGCAATTGACACTAAACCAGCGTGTGGGTGGAAGATACAGGATGTACAAGAGCAAAGGCGGCGCATCGAACAACCCATGACGCAAGTCCCAGAATGGTCGCTCCACCAAGACATTGTCGACCTACTCTTTCTTGCCATGTTCATGCAAACACCCACGAGCGTTGGAGAAAACATTTTCAGGAACCAATCAAGGCTGCACCTAATAAAGACAGTGAAATCCAAGGGCTGCCACCTCAGCCCTAGGCTGGCCGGCCCCACATCTTCGCCAATTGTCGGTGCTGACCTGCTCCTCACCCCCGCTAGACTATAAATAGGGTGAAGCCATCACTTGTAGACATACGTACACCAAAGAAGATCTTACTATCTTTCACTTTATAGTAGTAGTTAGGAGTTAGAGTTGAGTCATGCTTGTCTCGAGATTCCGGAGTCGTTATCAAAAGTCTGGTACCCACTCGCTGTGACAGTTCATGTGTTTGTAAACTAGGCATATAATTTGTTAGTGTGAAATATGTATTGTTTATATAAAGCTTATGTGAGTTTATGTGAAACTTTTGAAAGTTTGAAAGTACAAGTTAAAAGGGTATTTTTGTAATTACAGAAAAACCTAGGATTGTTTTTGCAAAATGTATTTGGGAAAGGATAATTTTAAAATAAGTGAAAGGTGGTTTTGTAAACATGTTTTCCTTATTTTATCTCTTGTAAAAATATATATATTTATTTACCCAAAAGTTACATTTGAAATGCATATGTTGAAGTGGGTAAAAAGTTAGGGTAAAATGGTAAAAATAGGGGTATTTGTATAATTTTATAAAAGTGCAAGTCCTTTTATGCAAATGTTTGATTTACAAAAGTAACTTTTAAATTTACTCAGGACTAAAGTGTAAAAAGTGCAAGTCATTATGACATGTCTATCCGATCATAATGACGAGTCTATCCCGTCATCATGACGTGTCATAAATGCTTACATTTAGGTCCTGAATTTTATAAAATTACGTTCTTTAGGACAAAAGTAATTCAAATCCAACTTTTGCTCAAAATTTCACGTGCAAAGATGCGAGTTTTGAGTTTTTGAGCTTGAGTCCTAAAGCAATGTTGTAGAGTTTAAAAAAACTCTCCAACTTTCATTTTGGGCATTTCTTCATTCGGGTTTTAGATTGATGCGAAATTTATATTTTACAAAAAGGTCCCTATAGTTTTCTAAATTCACGCAAAGGTCCTTGGGAAATCCCATTTCACTTTCTCCTCTGTTTTTTTTTCCCTGGCGCCTTCCTTTTCTCCCCCACCGACGGCATCCCCTCTTTGGCCCTATCTTTATCTCCTCCATCTCTCTCTCTCCTCCACGGTGGGCGCTCGGGCGGCCCAGGCGGCGGCGCTCGGGGCTCGGCAGCAAGTCAGGCTGGAGCAGCTCGGAGCGCGCGGGCCGGCGCGGCGGCTTTGGGCGCGGCTCCTTGCGCGGGCACCGGCGCACGGCGGGAGCTGGGAGCGCGGAGGAGGCGCGCTGGGGCGGAGGGCGCAGTGGCTCGGCTCGGCGGCGGAAGCTGACGCAGGTCGGGCGGCAGCTCGGTGCTAGCACGGGGACCGGAGGCGCGCGGGCTGGCGGATCCAGGCGCGGCGCGCTGGGCGAGCTGGCGCGGCTGGGCGCGGCCACGGCTCGGCGCGATGGTGGGCGGCAGCGTGCGCGAGCGGGAGCCCGAGGTGGCGGCACGGCCCAGGCAGAGGCGCCAGCGGGGGCCCAAGCGGCGGCCGCAAGAGCTGAGCGTGCGGCTGGGCATGGGCGGCAGCAGTGCGCGGGGCTGGGCGGCGTGCGGCCGGCAAGGCGAGCGGCGCGGGCTGGTGGCGGCCCAGGCGCGCGCGGGCATTGGGGCGAGCGCGCGCGGAAGCTGGCAGCGGGCGCCGAGCGGCTCGGCCCGAGCGGGGCGCGAGCGCGGCCTAGGAGGTGGCGCAAGCGGGGGAAGAAGCGCGCAGCGTGGAGGTGAATGCAGGTGTGGCAGTGCAGGTCAGGCGTCGAGCTGGGCAAGTGACTGGCGACCCCAGGCGAGCTGGTGCAGGCGCGCGCGCAGGAAGAGCTATGATGTGCAGGAGCTAAGGCGATGGCGGTGCAGGCGCTCAGGATCGGGCGAGCACGGTAGCCCGAGTGACGGTTGTGGCGCGTGAGCCGAGCGCAGGAGCGGGAGCTAGAAGGTAGCACATTGGAAGCAGCGCGTCGGCTCAGGAGTGGCACGGGCTCAGGTGCGGGCGAGCCCGAGGCAGAACGATGTCGGAGCAGAACGCGCGAACGGCTCAGGAGTGAGCCGATGCGGCGCGACGCAGGCGAGCACTGGCGTCAAGCGAGCACGAGAGCGAGAGCGATATGGTTTAGGCGATGCAGGAGCTCGTGTGCTGGAGAGCCGGTGCAGGTGCTGGAGCGGCAGGAATGTGAGCGGCACCGAGCGAGTGGCGCGAGCGTGCGCGCGGTGGCGTGCGGGCGTTGGTGGTGTGGGCAGCTGTTGAGCGGCCGGAGCAGAGCAGGCCTATGGGCATGAGCAGGTGATGTTGAAGTACGACGTGCCGAGCAACGGCACGCGCAGGAGGAGTTACGGTGGAGGGTTTCCGCGTGAGATGCACGGGGGGCAGCAAGCTGGAAGGAGAGGAGGCAAATCGAAGGTGACGATTACGGCAAGGCGAGTCGGAAGGAGGAGTTGTGAAGCGAAGGCGGCAGTTAGGCGTGAAGCTACGCGGGTGTGCCGGCCGTGTTTCAGTGGCACGCGTGCGTAAGCAAAAGAAGACTCAGCTCATAAGCAGGAAAACCCTAGGGTTCGCGGAAAAGTCAATATAGCGAACCCGTTCGGCTCCATCATCTCGTCCCAGGGGCCCACGACATCCAGCAGCTCCTATTCCTCATCGATCGCCGAGCAAGATCACTAGTCACCACGGAGACTATTCCTTCGGCTATCTTCCACCCACGGCAACCATGCTCGGCAAGCCCCTTCGTCATCCACGGGATCTCGTCACCGTCGAACTTTTCTCCGCGCCAATCCTGTTCGCCATGAAAAATCACCTTCTGTCTGTTCTTCTCCATAACCAAGGTTTGCCCTGACCTGCTGAACCTTTCTAATGCCGGCGATTCCTTTGCCGGAATATCGTCAGTAACTTCCTGTTATCTGTTTTCCCGGACCAAGGACTTGATTGCTATGTTTTAGAAAGATCTAGGGTGTTCTTTGTAAAATTTCCAAAGCTTTCTGTATTTCAAATCAATGAACTTCTACATTTTATAGATTTTCGTAAGAAGTTCATAAAAGTACAAAATCAGCTTTATTTGAGACCCTAAGTTAAAATCTACAAATTTTATATTATGATCTTGAGTGAAAGTCTTTGATGTGTGGTCTAGGTCAAATGTTAGGAAATGAATGTTGTATTGTGCTTATATTGTATGCTTGTGTTGTAATTGAAAAATAAGTCATAGAATATATGTCTTAAATAGAGTGGTGTGATATTTAGTTAATCCTATCACCTAGAGCTCATATCCCTACCATCAAGACATTGTCCTCGTTTTGATTGCTGTTTCTTTAAGTTCTTTGTCGTATAAGGATCCCCGTTAGTTCTTGTATGTCTGCTGCATAGCCAAAACATCTCTGCGATTATGCTTTGGCGTTGGCTATCAGTTCAGCTGCTAAACATCAGTTTTCTTGAGCCTATGATGTTTCTGCGTAACAGCTGTCAGTCGATACTTCTACCATCGGCTGATTAGCTGATGCGATTGTTACCTTTCTAGTATCGGCTACTGCCGATACAATCCTTTTATTCTGTCCTACATCGACTGCGCAAAGTCGTATCGGAAAGATACCCACGATCTTAGGGTTATTGCCATTGGCCGAACCAAGCCGATTCTAGTCGTTTACCATATCGGTTATGGCCGATCGATCCTTAGTTTTCCCATCCTTACCCACACACTTCTATCCGCCGATTTATCGATTGAGAGATCGGCTATCTACATCTATCGGTCATATATCCTCAACCATACTCCAATCGGCTATACGTCACCCACTTATGGTGCTAACGTAAACAAGTCGATGCAACCACACTTAGTTACCTAGGATAGCACTTAAGCACATCTCGGTTAAGACACAACTGCTTTAGGAATCACCCCTCTGCCAAAGTAATCGATGCTAAGATCGATCACCTAGGAAACCGATGCACCTTTCCATCGGCTAAACCTCTGTAGTTTCCAATCGGCTCTGTTGTAATCTTCAACAAGTAGCCGATCCAAATTAGTTGTCCTCCTAAAGCTCTGTCTAGGTTTAGTTCAGATCTTTTTGGTTGTTATGTGAATAGTGTGTTAGATAAGTGCTGGATTATAACTTTGTTGTGAAATAAAATAGTTTTGTGTGCACGCTTGAATGTAATGTTGCATTACATGTAGATACAACTACTTCGGTAACGGTACTTACGAGATTTCCCCGGAGTCTATGAAGGATGTTCCTGAAGATCAAGTGAACGTCACCAAGGGATTAACTGAAGCCCCGAACCAAAGTTCGGAAGATGTTGACTTACTGACTTCAGACCCACCAGTAAAGGCAAGCCCCGGACATATCCCACTACTTTATTTACACTGCAATCTATATCTATCTATATTGTATCTTGCATTAGGTCGAGGAATTGAGATGAAACCCTAGATGCATGAATCCTAGGAATCCAATGTAATGCTCCCGAGTCCTTATCGGTTAGATGCTTCGCTAATAGGACCGGTAGAAGTCGGGTGATTTCCTGTCACTCGCGCGATATAGGAGTTGCATGTTTACATTACTGCAACCACTATAAGGATGACGGACAGGGTCATGTGCTGTATCATGACCTGAAGGTTACCCTGTCTGTTTCGTTAAAAGTTGTTAAGGTCGATCTATGTGGTAGTGGTGGCTAAGTTTTTGAAAGTACTAGCCACATGCCGCGAAATATGGTAAGCGGCAAACCTAGTAACCAATCGGCCCGGCAAGTGGACATACCTCCCACCACTCGATTTTATATTATGTTCACACGCACCGACGTGCGGGAGTACGTTCTGCAAGGCAGACAGGAATACGGGTTTTGTAGTCGCGCTACAGACGTATGTCCTGTACACATTGGGTGTGCGTACGGTCCTGCAGTCGCTTGTGGTGGACCTGATCCACGACCCGGAATGAAAGGCAAACGGTTGCTTGGGAATGATCGTTGGATCTTCCGAGCGTGTGTGTTAGGTTTACCTTGCAAGGTTAAATTCGATTCGAATCGTCCGCCTCTCACGAAGATTGAGATTGCTTATCCCTTTTACCACATTGAGTAAGAAGTGAAACTAATGATGAATAATCTTGATGAATGATAATCACTACCTTGCTTGCTTAGTGTAGGTGCTAATATAGAATAATTACTCAACTAGAAGATGAAAGCTAAAACTTGAAAGTAGTACATACTCTTTGTTACTTTTCAGCTGAAAATAAACCCAAAGCCTTTACAAAGCCTTCATGAGTCTAGTTATGGGCTAAAGTATACCCAATCCCGGGTAAGCCTTGCTGAGTATTAGTATACTCAGCCTTGCTAGTTATATGTTTTGCAGGAAAAGCCCTTGAAGACCCTACTCTTTCCCTGTCATGGCCCTATGCTCTCCCAGATGATTGGTCCGTGGAATGGGGTCCGTCCCCGACCAACATTGGTGATACCGAGTGATGTCGTGCCCGGCTTAGCATGACATCCGTCTTAACGACATGCTGTAGATCATCGCGTATGTTTTCCGCTGCCAAAAACTATAACTTTAACAGTTTGTAATGATTTCTCTAGATTTGAAACTTCGTACTGCTTTTGGAAACTCTTGTCATGTAATCCTCTGTGATGTAAAATATGATGGTGATTGTATCCCTGGACTCACCTTCGTGTGAGGTAATCTTATTTGATCCTGTGTATCGGTGGTTTATCGGGACGTTACCCGACAGGCCAAGGGATTATACCGTTTGAAGCACGTTGGAGCCCTCGGATGTGGACTCGCGTACTTGAGCCGGTATAATTCAGGTTGGTTCTGCCACAGCTGGTATCAGAGCTATAAGGTTACCCTGGAGATACATTTTACCTTAAAAATGATTTCAGTATAAAAATTTGACCAACAAAGTATTTGGCAAAACTACGTTGGTCTCGTTAAGGATTATGAATAGTACGTAAAGCCCTAGGGTAATGTTTATAAGGGAAATAGAGGTGGCTATGTATATGTATATAACCCTAACTACCAGCATTACTTTTCTGTCAAAACTTAAAATTCATGCACAACCCAACTTTACTTTCTGTAACGACATCTTCGACGGTGAGGTAAGAAGGTAAGGATCCTCAGCCAACTGAGGGAGCTTGGCCTTCCCGTCGGTGATGCGAACCGAACGCTGTTTCTCAAGCAGTGGCCTACTTGAGATGCTGCCAATGTACCAACTTCGGTTGACTACATTGGGAGTATATGGTTCGGCGCAGGGTATGGCGATCGCAGATCATACCCCCGCATTTTGCGGTACCCCCGTGAATACGTTATCTCGATAACGTATGTTAACGTTGTCTGTACGGCGGTAATTGTACAGATGCTGTTTCTATAGTGAATAGTAATGATTGGGGACGCTTTCATGACATTCTGGCATGAAAGGTTCAACATATATATATTGTGTTTTCTGCAGGAATGCTAACCACGATTCGATAGGTTTTGAACGGTTAGGATTATCGACTAGTTATTATAGGGAGAGACGTATTTATATGATACCACCGTACTTAACCACGTAAGACCAAGATTACTTGGCAGTTATTTTTGTTTGTGAGGACGTGTAGAACATGCATGCATCATGTTATCTTGGATTAACCTGATTGCTTGTTTGTTATGTTGATGTGAAATATGTTACTTGCATTTGAATGCCTGCCTAGACTTTGTGTTGTAGAAGTTAATGTAATCCGCTGGGCTATCTTAGAGTTAAGAAAGTCTTTTGTGAATCAGGTGAATTGGGTTATGTCTGAACCCTATCACCGATCTTAGCTTGATAGCCAAATCAAATCCTTGATTTTGCTCTAAATCTGTTTCGGCAGAACCATTGAACTTCTCCTTTGATGGTTAAACCTTGATGACTATCATCAAACCCTTGAATCCATCGTTCAGTGATTCACCTTTTCTCTCTTGATGTTGTACCTTATATTGTTGGCTATTTTGGCTACAACATCTGAAAGTTGTACCTTCAATTTTTGCTCAGATGATTTTGGATAAATTAAAAAGATGTATGACAATAGTTACTTTTTGAATACAATTCTCCCAGCAAAAGTCATGCATCATAACATATACCATTTTGGTCAATGCATGGTGTTGCATCATCATCGAAAGCCCGTAGACTAACTAACGAGTGTGCCTCCTGTACAGCTTTAGGTTGTCTTCGGCTTCTTAAGGCCTATCTTGCTGCTGTTGACACTATAGGGTTGCTATTCCTCTTTTGTGGTGGTGTTTAATCACATGACCATGATGCCGTGTCGGAACCTAAGGCCTCATGTGCACTGCAGTCACATGATTGAACCATTAGGGGCGCACTGGTGACTAGGTACATGTGACGTAACAACACTGCAATCTCTTCTTATGCAACCTTACTAGTGTCCTAACTTTTGATCCTCGTTTAAGGATATAGGACTACCCAGGTGTTAGTTACGAGAGAACGGTTGTAGGGCGCGAGTCACGTGTATCATCAACTCATGAGGGTATGCATCATACTTCATACATATCATACGTGCATACACTGCAAGCATCGTCATTCTTGCATCATAGTGTATGCATCATTCGGTCAGCATCATGGCAATTACATTGTGTCATATGCATCATCTCGGTCGTGCATGGGATCCCTCATCCTCATGTTGCATCATCATTATAATCATACATCTCAACAGTGCATCACATTCATGGTTACATATCGAGCATTGCACTCTGAATTGGAACATTTTGTCATTATCCCTTGATGGCATCAGTATAAATAGGTATATTTTGCAATCAATATTATCAAAGTCATTCAGATAATAAAACTCTGAGCAGAAATATTTTAAAACATCACTTATTCACCTCTTGCGTTGTCCTCACTTGCTATCCATGAGCTTTGTGATGAATGTCACTGACATTTATCATTGTCATGTAGTGATCTTAGCTCTGGGAAAAACCTGGTCACCTTTTTCTTTCTTTTCTTGTCAAACCCATCTATGTACCAACTCTTCATGCTCTCGTTATACTCATCTCGTCATGCTCTCGTCATCAACCTCAATCTTCTCTGGTGTGATTGTTTCTTGCCACTTTGATGGGTGATTTGCTTCTCTTTCCTTAAAGAGTCTTTCATCCGAATCTCGGGACGAGATTCTTTTTAGGGGGAAGGGCTGTGACAGTTCATGTGTTTGTAAACTAGGCATATAATTTGTTAGTGTGAAATATGTATTGTTTATATAAAGCTTATGTGAGTTTATGTGAAACTTTTGAAAGTTTGAAAGTACAAGTTAAAAGGGTATTTTTGTAATTACAGAAAAACCTAGGATTGTTTTTGCAAAATGTATTTGGGAAAGGATAATTTTAAAATAAGTGAAAGGTGGTTTTGTAAACATGTTTTCCTTATTTTATCTCTTGTAAAAATATATATATTTATTTACCCAAAAGTTACATTTGAAATGCATATGTTGAAGTGGGTAAAAAGTTAGGGTAAAATGGTAAAAATAGGGGTATTTGTATAATTTTATAAAAGTGCAAGTCCTTTTATGCAAATGTTTGATTTACAAAAGTAACTTTTAAATTTACTCAGGACTAAAGTGTAAAAAGTGCAAGTCATTATGACATGTCTATCCGATCATAATGACGAGTCTATCCCGTCATCATGACGTGTCATAAATGCTTACATTTAGGTCCTGAATTTTATAAAATTACGTTCTTTAGGACAAAAGTAATTCAAATCCAACTTTTGCTCAAAATTTCACGTGCAAAGATGCGAGTTTTGAGTTTTTGAGCTTGAGTCCTAAAGCAATGTTGTAGAGTTTAAAAAAACTCTCCAACTTTCATTTTGGGCATTTCTTCATTCGGGTTTTAGATTGATGCGAAATTTATATTTTACAAAAAGGTCCCTATAGTTTTCTAAATTCACGCAAAGGTCCTTGGGAAATCCCATTTCACTTTCTCCTCTGTTTTTTTTCCCCTGGCGCCTTCCTTTTCTCCCCCACCGACGGCATCCCCTCTTTGGCCCTATCTTTATCTCCTCCATCTCTCTCTCTCCTCCACGGTGGGCGCTCGGGCGGCCCAGGCGGCGGCGCTTGGGGCTCGGCAGCAAGTCAGGCTGGAGCAGCTCGGAGCGCGCGGGCCGGCGCGGCGGCTTTGGGCGCGGCTCCTTGCGCGGGCACCGGCGCACGGCGGGAGCTGGGAGCGCGGAGGAGGCGCGCTGGGGCGGAGGGCGCAGTGGCTCGGCTCGGCGGCGGAAGCTGACGCAGGTCGGGCGGCAGCTCGGTGCTAGCACGGGGACCGGAGGCGCGCGGGCTGGCGGATCCAGGCGCGGCGCGCTGGGCGAGCTGGCGCGGCTGGGCGCGGCCACGGCTCGGCGCGATGGTGGGCGGCAGCGTGCGCGAGCGGGAGCCCGAGGTGGCGGCACGGCCCAGGCAGAGGCGCCAGCGGGGGCCCAAGCGGCGGCCGCAAGAGCTGAGCGTGCGGCTGGGCATGGGCGGCAGCAGTGCGCGGGGCTGGGCGGCGTGCGGCCGGCAAGGCGAGCGGCGCGGGCTGGTGGCGGCCCAGGCGCGCGCGGGCATTGGGGCGAGCGCGCGCGGAAGCTGGCAGCGGGCGCCGAGCGGCTCGGCCCGAGCGGGGCGCGAGCGCGGCCTAGGAGGTGGCGCAAGCGGGGGAAGAAGCGCGCAGCGTGGAGGTGAATGCAGGTGTGGCAGTGCAGGTCAGGCGTCGAGCTGGGCAAGTGACTGGCGACCCCAGGCGAGCTGGTGCAGGCGCGCGCGCAGGAAGAGCTATGATGTGCAGGAGCTAAGGCGATGGCGGTGCAGGCGCTCAGGATCGGGCGAGCACGGTAGCCCGAGTGACGGTTGTGGCGCGTGAGCCGAGCGCAGGAGCGGGAGCTAGAAGGTAGCACATTGGAAGCAGCGCGTCGGCTCAGGAGTGGCACGGGCTCAGGTGCGGGCGAGCCCGAGGCAGAACGATGTCGGAGCAGAACGCGCGAACGGCTCAGGAGTGAGCCGATGCGGCGCGACGCAGGCGAGCACTGGCGTCAAGCGAGCACGAGAGCGAGAGCGATATGGTTTAGGCGATGCAGGAGCTCGTGTGCTGGAGAGCCGGTGCAGGTGCTGGAGCGGCAGGAATGTGAGCGGCACCGAGCGAGTGGCGCGAGCGTGCGCGCGGTGGCGTGCGGGCGTTGGTGGTGTGGGCAGCTGTTGAGCGGCCGGAGCAGAGCAGGCCTATGGGCATGAGCAGGTGATGTTGAAGTACGACGTGCCGAGCAACGGCACGCGCAGGAGGAGTTACGGTGGAGGGTTTCCGCGTGAGATGCACGGGGGGCAGCAAGCTGGAAGGAGAGGAGGCAAATCGAAGGTGACGATTACGGCAAGGCGAGTCGGAAGGAGGAGTTGTGAAGCGAAGGCGGCAGTTAGGCGTGAAGCTACGCGGGTGTGCCGGCCGTGTTTCAGTGGCACGCGTGCGTAAGCAAAAGAAGACTCAGCTCATAAGCAGGAAAACCCTAGGGTTCGCGGAAAAGTCAATATAGCGAACCCGTTCGGCTCCATCATCTCGTCCCAGGGGCCCACGACATCCAGCAGCTCCTATTCCTCATCGATCGCCGAGCAAGATCACTAGTCACCACGGAGACTATTCCTTCGGCTATCTTCCACCCACGGCAACCATGCTCGGCAAGCCCCTTCGTCATCCACGGGATCTCGTCACCGTCGAACTTTTCTCCGCGCCAATCCTGTTCGCCATGAAAAATCACCTTCTGTCTGTTCTTCTCCATAACCAAGGTTTGCCCTGACCTGCTGAACCTTTCTAATGCCGGCGATTCCTTTGCCGGAATATCGTCAGTAACTTCCTGTTATCTGTTTTCCCGGACCAAGGACTTGATTGCTATGTTTTAGAAAGATCTAGGGTGTTCTTTGTAAAATTTCCAAAGCTTTCTGTATTTCAAATCAATGAACTTCTACATTTTATAGATTTTCGTAAGAAGTTCATAAAAGTACAAAATCAGCTTTATTTGAGACCCTAAGTTAAAATCTACAAATTTTATATTATGATCTTGAGTGAAAGTCTTTGATGTGTGGTCTAGGTCAAATGTTAGGAAATGAATGTTGTATTGTGCTTATATTGTATGCTTGTGTTGTAATTGAAAAATAAGTCATAGAATATATGTCTTAAATAGAGTGGTGTGATATTTAGTTAATCCTATCACCTAGAGCTCATATCCCTACCATCAAGACATTGTCCTCGTTTTGATTGCTGTTTCTTTAAGTTCTTTGTCGTATAAGGATCCCCGTTAGTTCTTGTATGTCTGCTGCATAGCCAAAACATCTCTGCGATTATGCTTTGGCGTTGGCTATCAGTTCAGCTGCTAAACATCAGTTTTCTTGAGCCTATGATGTTTCTGCGTAACAGCTGTCAGTCGATACTTCTACCATCGGCTGATTAGCTGATGCGATTGTTACCTTTCTAGTATCGGCTACTGCCGATACAATCCTTTTATTCTGTCCTACATCGACTGCGCAAAGTCGTATCGGAAAGATACCCACGATCTTAGGGTTATTGCCATTGGCCGAACCAAGCCGATTCTAGTCGTTTACCATATCGGTTATGGCCGATCGATCCTTAGTTTTCCCATCCTTACCCACACACTTCTATCCGCCGATTTATCGATTGAGAGATCGGCTATCTACATCTATCGGTCATATATCCTCAACCATACTCCAATCGGCTATACGTCACCCACTTATGGTGCTAACGTAAACAAGTCGATGCAACCACACTTAGTTACCTAGGATAGCACTTAAGCACATCTCGGTTAAGACACAACTGCTTTAGGAATCACCCCTCTGCCAAAGTAATCGATGCTAAGATCGATCACCTAGGAAACCGATGCACCTTTCCATCGGCTAAACCTCTGTAGTTTCCAATCGGCTCTGTTGTAATCTTCAACAAGTAGCCGATCCAAATTAGTTGTCCTCCTAAAGCTCTGTCTAGGTTTAGTTCAGATCTTTTTGGTTGTTATGTGAATAGTGTGTTAGATAAGTGCTGGATTATAACTTTGTTGTGAAATAAAATAGTTTTGTGTGCACGCTTGAATGTAATGTTGCATTACATGTAGATACAACTACTTCGGTAACGGTACTTACGAGATTTCCCCGGAGTCTATGAAGGATGTTCCTGAAGATCAAGTGAACGTCACCAAGGGATTAACTGAAGCCCCGAACCAAAGTTCGGAAGATGTTGACTTACTGACTTCAGACCCACCAGTAAAGGCAAGCCCCGGACATATCCCACTACTTTATTTACACTGCAATCTATATCTATCTATATTGTATCTTGCATTAGGTCGAGGAATTGAGATGAAACCCTAGATGCATGAATCCTAGGAATCCAATGTAATGCTCCCGAGTCCTTATCGGTTAGATGCTTCGCTAATAGGACCGGTAGAAGTCGGGTGATTTCCTGTCACTCGCGCGATATAGGAGTTGCATGTTTACATTACTGCAACCACTATAAGGATGACGGACAGGGTCATGTGCTGTATCATGACCTGAAGGTTACCCTGTCTGTTTCGTTAAAAGTTGTTAAGGTCGATCTATGTGGTAGTGGTGGCTAAGTTTTTGAAAGTACTAGCCACATGCCGCGAAATATGGTAAGCGGCAAACCTAGTAACCAATCGGCCCGGCAAGTGGACATACCTCCCACCACTCGATTTTATATTATGTTCACACGCACCGACGTGCGGGAGTACGTTCTGCAAGGCAGACAGGAATACGGGTTTTGTAGTCGCGCTACAGACGTATGTCCTGTACACATTGGGTGTGCGTACGGTCCTGCAGTCGCTTGTGGTGGACCTGATCCACGACCCGGAATGAAAGGCAAACGGTTGCTTGGGAATGATCGTTGGATCTTCCGAGCGTGTGTGTTAGGTTTACCTTGCAAGGTTAAATTCGATTCGAATCGTCCGCCTCTCACGAAGATTGAGATTGCTTATCCCTTTTACCACATTGAGTAAGAAGTGAAACTAATGATGAATAATCTTGATGAATGATAATCACTACCTTGCTTGCTTAGTGTAGGTGCTAATATAGAATAATTACTCAACTAGAAGATGAAAGCTAAAACTTGAAAGTAGTACATACTCTTTGTTACTTTTCAGCTGAAAATAAACCCAAAGCCTTTACAAAGCCTTCATGAGTCTAGTTATGGGCTAAAGTATACCCAATCCCGGGTAAGCCTTGCTGAGTATTAGTATACTCAGCCTTGCTAGTTATATGTTTTGCAGGAAAAGCCCTTGAAGACCCTACTCTTTCCCTGTCATGGCCCTATGCTCTCCCAGATGATTGGTCCGTGGAATGGGGTCCGTCCCCGACCAACATTGGTGATACCGAGTGATGTCATGCCCGGCTTAGCATGACATCCGTCTTAACGACATGCTGTAGATCATCGCGTATGTTTTCCGCTGCCAAAACTATAACTTTAACAGTTTGTAATGATTTCTCTAGATTTGAAACTTCGTACTGCTTTTGGAAACTCTTGTCATGTAATCCTCTGTGATGTAAAATATGATGGTGATTGTATCCCTGGACTCACCTTCGTGTGAGGTAATCTTATTTGATCCTGTGTATCGGTGGTTTATCGGGACGTTACCCGACAGGCCAAGGGATTATACCGTTTGAAGCACGTTGGAGCCCTCGGATGTGGACTCGCGTACTTGAGCCGGTATAATTCAGGTTGGTTCTGCCACACTCATGCCTTAAGAAAGTGTTCACATGCTTCTATTGAAACAGAGACATCCTGATGTCAACCTCGAGCACTAGCCTCTAGAATACAAGCCTCCATTTAACTCGATCTAGGGCAATGAGGTAAGACAAATCGCGAGCCCCAGCCAAGTCCCAAAGCTGCCGTGTTCCAAAGCTTATCCTGAGCTCTTCTCCTTTGGTAAGAACAAGCATGTTTCTTCATGCAAAGCAAGAGAAATCCAAACATTTCACATGATTTTCCATATTCCTATCTCGAAAGAGGCATTTCAACAGCTTTTCAACTGCAGCACCCAGTTGAATCTCTACCTTTAACAACTGAACATGATTGGTGGAGTTATATTTGCAACACCCACTTTTTACCTCTGCTAAAGCCTATCAAGTTCCAATTGGTCACAGTGAAGTTAACCCAGTTTTAGTTTCCAATCGCTTTGGAAGTCCTCTTGCTAGCATAATCACAATGTTTTTTTTTGCTCGTCATGGAAGATCTGGAGCTACCTTCATATGATTCTGTTCACTATACTTCAAGTGAAGAAACTTTGACGCACGTCTTCCTAGATTGTGGGTTTGCAAAGGATCGCTAGGCTTTGATACAGCTCGATAACCACGACCAAGTGGATCCTTACAAAGTCTTAGAGTGTTTCAAGCAGTAGTTATCAGTGCCTTTTTTAAGGAATAATCATTATTATGAATTCGACTACCTGGTTATCGTGGAATGATTTCATCTTTAATAACATTGCTCCAAATTAAACATTGCAAGAAGCAAAGAGACATTCAAGACCCTGTTTGTTCTAGTTATCCATCGAGCAAAGAGATTATTTTCCCTTCATAGAAGAATGGCTGGACAACTTATATGTCCCCTATTTTCTTTTCCTTGTAAATACTATCCCTTTTTTCAATATATATATTAGTAAGGGGAACCTCTCCTGTTTAGTAAAAAAAAAACACTAGAACGAGGTTACAATATCAGCAGTCTTTCATGTAGTCACTGTACAATTAGAATCACAACCACCCAACTTTTTCTTCAATTACTCTTGCTCGTTTCATGCATTTACGCTCCAACATGTGAAAATACTATACGAAAATTGTTGGCTGCCACAGGGATATATAGCTGTGCACACAGGGGATACCGTCCAGCTTCGCTAGCTATGCACACCATAGCTAGCAACATATCCCATTGCATCGAATGCTACAATGCAGCCTTTACTATGTCACACCTAAACAACAGCGAGGCTCAAATGCTGCAGCGATGTGGAACCGGAAAGGGAAGATCCCAACACTCCACTCATGGTGCATACTCCTATACAAGTAAAATCCCACTGGCATACGACGCTTCGCAGTGGAGCAGTAGGTACTATACACCCTTCTCCGGGGAGGAATATTTTCAGTCATGACGACCACGCTCTTTTTGCCTCAACACTCACCAATATGGCTGCTGGAGCAATTACGGTGGGAATACGTCCATGACAAGACTATTCCACTCCCAGGATTCCATTTGTCCATTCAGACACTAAACTGAAACAGCTGCCCTCCTTGCTGTAGAACTGGCACGACCTGGCCTCTTGAGTTCTCTATTACAAATGATAAGCAGCTATGGCCTCGTGCAAGTCAAAGAGTTTGTGTTTCCTGAATTCTCGATGCCTCTCATTCCTATAGTCAATATGTGTTCTTATGACTACTCTTGTTTCCTTATATGTTGGACCTTTCAAAAGTTTGCCCTGATAGAGAAGCTAGAAAAGTTGCCTTTCGGAATCACAAACATCCTGACTCACAGGCTCACTGCATATGTACTCACCCTGCCATCTGCCACCAGAGAGCACCATGTAAAGACCATGTTATATAGAACTAGTGGCGGACCCAAAAATGGATCAAAGGGGGCTGATTTCCACTACACCAAAGCCGCTCAATTTCGTTGGCCGTATGTAATTTCGTCGGCCAAAAACAAACCGACAAAAATAACTCATTTATTTCGTCGGCCAACAAAAGCTGACAAAATTAGAACTTGTTTTCGTCGGCCAAGCGTAGGCCGACGAAAACAGGTGCATATTTTTGTCGGCTAGGCCCTGGCCGACGAAACAAAGATCCTATTTTCGTCGGCCTGCCCTAGGTCGACGAAAATAGGCCTAATTTCATCGGCCCGCTCGAGCCGACAAAAATAAAGGGATCCTCATTAGGACGATTTGGATGTTTCAAGGCCCGCACAGCACATCGCCGCCCCCGCGCCTGAGCCCCCCGGACCCGCGCCCCGCCGCCCCCCTGCTGCTGCCCCGCGCACCCCACCCCCCCCACGCCGGCCCCACGGGCCCCACCGCAGACCTGCGGCCCACGCGGCCCCGCAGCCGCCGCCTCCGCCGCCCCCGTGCCCCTCTGCCCCCGCGCAGCCCTCCTCTGCCCCGCGCCCCTCTGCCCCCGCGCGGCCCTCCTCTGCACCGCGGCCCGCCGATGCTGCGCGGCCCGCCGCCACCCCCAAGCGCGGTCCCACGCTGCGGCACCGTGGCCCGCCGGCGCCCCGTGGGACCCCGCTGCCGCCCCGAGATCCCACGCCGCAGCCCCGAGGCCCGTCGCCGCCCCGCGGGCCCCCGCCGCCGCCCCCGAGGTCCCACGCCGCGGCACCGAGGCCCGCCGCCGCCCCCAGGCCCCACGCAGTGCCCCGCGGGCCCCGCCGCTGCCCCTGAGGCACCACGCCGTGCCCCTGCGGCCTGTTGCCGCCCCCGAGGCTCCACGCCGTGCCCCCGCGGCCCGCCACCGCCCCCAAGACCCCACGCCGTGCCCCCGCGGCCCGCTGCCGCCCCGTAGGCCCTTGCCACCACCCCCGAGGCCCCACGCCGTGCCCCCGCGACCCACCACCGCCCATAGGTATGCCTGCCCGTTCTCTTTCCTGCTAGTTTCGAATTGACCGAATAACTATTAAACTTAGTGATGCATTGTTGTCCATTACTCTAAACTAGAAACTGTATTACTCTAAAAATATTTGTGTTATATTTTTTGATAATTATTATTTGCTTAGTATCGTTAATGAAGTAACATTTCTCACTTTCGTTATGAAGTAGCTAGTTTGAGAAAATAAGAGACGATCGAAGTTGGATGTATGATGGCTGGACAAGCAACGGAATGCCTACGCGAGAGTGGATGGTCAACACACAAGCTTTTGTTGATCATGTATTTTTCTTGTCTCCTAGCGGTAGTTTGGCAAAGTGTCCTTGTAACAAGTGTCAGAATTGTTCTCGTTAGACAAGATTGATATGGAGCGTCACCTGTGCAAGTTTGGTTTCACGCCGAATTATGAGAGGTGGTATGAGCATAGGGAGTCACAGGAGCAGGAGCCATACAACCTAGTTGATAGCTTTGAGGAAAACGAAGATAGGATGGATGCAATGATGGATGATTTTATCCAATAGGTTGAGAATGCTGCTGAGGTACTCGAATATTTTGGTCTGCTTGCGTCATCAAAAGAACCATTACATGAGGCCACTACTTTATCACAGCTTGCTGCTGTGACATGATTAATGGCTATAAAGTCCAAGTACAACTTTTCAGTAAGTTGTTACAATAATCTTGTTGACTTAATTTCGGACATGCTTCCGAAACCTCACAAGTTCCCGAAAGACTTTTACTACTCAAAGAAGCTGTTAGCTGGTTTAGGGATGGCGTATCAAAAAATCCATGTGTGTGAGAACAATTGCATATTATTTTGGAAGAATAATGAAAATCTCAAGTACTATTCGTTTTGTAAGAAGTGCAGATACAAGAAGGTGGTGAAAAAAGACGGAAGTGTGCAGATAACAAGTGTGCCCGTTAAGGTGTTACGGTACCTACCATTGAAACCGAGGCTTCAATGGTTGTACCTATCTCAGAAGACTGCAAAACATATGAGATGGCACAAACAGGGAATTCGTAATAATACAGGATGCATGAGCCATCCATCTGATGGTACGGCTTGGAAGGCCCTCGACCATTACGATCCAAGTTTTGCAAGTGACCCCCAGCTGCCGACGAAAAAGATCTTATTTTCGTCTACTTTATTCCGTCAGCCTAATTTCGTCGGCTGGCCGACGAAAATAGCTATTTTCAACGGCTTTCGGGCTATTTTCGTCAGTTTATGGCCGACCAAATTCGACTATTTTCCTGTAGTGTTCCTAGTGACTTAGCTGAGCAATTGAATCTTCCATAACTAATTTTGATGGCTTAATGTACATGTGCGCAGCAGCATCGCGAGGTGCGCCCCTATGCGCTGCACATTTGGCGCTTGGTATTTGGCATGGCACGTTTTCGCGTCAACAACTCCTTTTTAATATGTCATTTCACTAGCGCTTTGGGATGACAAGTGAATTGCCTACTATATAGAAGACATATAATAATCTACTCCCTCCATTCTCTTCTGATAGTCCTATTTCTAAAATTGAATTATTCTCTTTTGATATCTTGGAAATAGTATGGATGGCCCTTCGATTCCCGTGCAAAGTAACTTCTCTAGGAAAAAGATTGGTGTGTGTATAGATAACATCAAAACTGAGGAGTTATAATTAATGAGATGATAAGCAAGATACTTCTTCTTGGACATTGTACCAAGATGAAATAGGACTATCAAAAGAGAATGGAGTGAATAGAATGGAGTGAGTATATGTTACCTAGCTAGTAATAATTTTTTTTATGGATTTATTTTGGACACACTATATGTCTAAGTGAAGAAAATGCCGCTAGACTTGGGGCCATTTCATGACCTCGTGATTTCTTTCTAGTGCACGTCCTAGACCTGAATTCACCAAGTTATGGAAACGGCAAGCCAGAGGCAATGCCTAATGATTTATCAAGAATAATGTTGACTTCAGATAACCATTATTGATCCATCAAAATGATTGCATTAGCTTTGACATGAAAAACACTCGATGATTTCCTCGGTAATGTATCCCTCTATCATGGACCTCTCAGGGTATGCACGATTCAGTACGTACCGGTTTAGAATGGACATGAAATGCTCATACGTCCATATTTCGTGTAGGTAAAGTGGACCAAGTGCCCGTATCTAGTCGACCATGTGAATCATTAGGTGTTCCGTTAAATCAAAATATCCCGGAGGGAAGCACATCTTGACCTGCGCCATAGTCTCTCTAATAAATTTTTGGAGATCCTGCAATTCATCTTCATCACCTTTTGAGAAATCTTCCAAGTGATTACCATCTTCATGTATACTGGCTTGATCGTTCCAATTGCAATAGGGAGGAACATCGTCAGCAATACATGATAATCGTGACAGTTATAGCCAAATAGCAAGAGGTCTTTCATTGAGACTAGTTTCCTTATGTTGGATGAGAAATGACTTGGGACTCTGATTCCCCGTAAGCTCTCACACATTGTCTTCTTCTCATCATATGTCAAGTTGTAGCTAGCCGGGGGAAGTTCATATCTTCCATTCCCTTTATCCACAGGGTGAAAATCTTGTCTTATCTTCATGGCTACCAGATCTTGATGTGATTTTAAGGTATCCTTTGTCTTGGCTGATGTATCCAGAAGAAGCTCAATTGTGTTACCAAACACATTCTTCTTCAGGTGCATACCATCGATTGCATGGCGGACCTCAAGATCTGCCCAATACAGCAAGTACTTGTAGAAGATGGACTATTTCTTGAATGGTACGCCATCGATAGGTGACTTATCTCTATTTCTCTTCTTCCCATCTTTGATCATCTTCCCATAGGTGACCTAAATAGTCCTGACCATTTCGAAAATATAGTGCCCGTCTCATTATACTGGAGCAGAATGTAATTCAGCTTGCCATAAAAAAATTGTAGAACTTCTTAGTTCACTACCGATGTACTTCCACCAAGAAGCGCTTGTACCAAAGGTAAACTATCTTTCTAGAATCTTCCATAAAAGATGATACGGTGTCATCCATGCAGACTGTACATCCCATCCTACCTTTAACCTATCCTGAAAGGACAAACAAAGCCTGGTAATAATGGATGGTGACCAAGATATTGGCTCTTAGATTAAAGAGTTGTCGTGTAAAACCATCAACGATATCGATACCCTCCTTCCATAGAGTTTTCATCTCTTGCATTAGAGGCTCAAGAAAAATATATATATCGATGCCAGGATGCTTGGGGGCTTGTATAAGGATCGATAGCAAAAGATACTTTCTCTTCTGCCACAACCATATAGACAGGTTGTACATCGTCAAGATCACTGGCCATATGTTGTGAGTGCTAGTTCTATCACCAAACGGATTCATTTCATCCGTAATCAACCCAAACCGAACATTCCTTGTATCCTTTCCAAATTACACATAATACTGCTCATCAAACTTCTTCCATTCGAGAGCATTAGCCGCAAGTTGGAGCTTTTCGTCGTTTTTCCTGCGCTTATCTGAATCCCACCACTGTATCAGTTCAACATCCTTTGGGTTGGAGAAGAAACACCTAAGGCGATCGGCAACTGGGAGGTTTTTTTCGCAGGAATTCTACTCTACTTCTCAGAAATGCCTAAAGTAGTGTCTGCTGGCCCAACGGAGGCAACACTATTCCTTGCACCCTTCCTCTTCCTTTTATTCCCATCACATGTACCTTGAATGTCACCACACAATAACCGAAACTATTTTTGTATCGACTCACAGAACAAACAAGACATTTGTTCAAGTCTTTGAAAGTATCTCCATGATACAAAATATAGTGATTTGGACATGCATGAATTCTTTCAACACCCATCATAAACGGAGTGACAAGCTTGTTTGCTCGATAGGTGTTGGCGGGCACTTTATTTGGATTTGGAAGGAACCAAGCCAACATATGCAGGAGATCATCGAATTATTTGGATTTGGAAGGAACCAAGCCAACATATGCAGGAGATCATCGAAACTACTATCTAACCAACTGTGCTTAGCCTTTAGAGTCAACAGCTCAAGTATGAAATGAAGCACAGTCCAGTAATTCGGACATCCCTGCAAATGAAATTTTTAGGGGCGGTGACGCCATCACCCGCCCCTAAAAATAGGGCCCATTCCAGGAGCGGGTCAGCTGCTACAGTAACCCCACTCCTTTTATAGGAACGGGTTACATTTCAACCCGCCTCTAGAAAAAATAGAAAAAACATGGCGTTACTACAAATCATGTTTTAATAGTATTCGGATGGGGATAATATTGATGCCCCAGCTGTGGCACGTGATGCCATTCTTTGTTTTTGCGAATTCGTAGGTGCGGCCAGCACTGAATAAATGATTTTGATCATGGCTATGGAGCGGAAGATCGTATCATTTGAGCGTCCCACAACATTCTATAGACTGGTTAGACACTATACAAAAACCTTAATGACCTTTCAATTAGCACACTACCACCGGTTCTCGGTTTCTATATTACAAATGGCTTTTACTATCGTTTATAAGCATACACCATCTTTGGTACCGAAGCATATACGTTTTGGCATTATTAGTTTTTTTGTAGCATCAATTCATCCAAAGAAAAGACGGTACAAATCTTGGTGATTGCTATCATCCCTTCATCTCTGCAACCACCACTAATAATAAGTGCTGAATCCCAAAACTGTGCATGATTTTAGCCTACATAACTTGGGATTGGCCTTTCATCATGGTGCTTGGAAGTATCTGCCACAAGCAATTTTTTATTTTTAACCCCTTTTTAATAATATTTTAAAAATAACTCATCGCGGATTTTATTTCCACGGTGTAATCCTTTTGGTCACGCCGGGCCAAGTGGCACAGCAGGTCAACACTGTCGCGCCACGTGGGGTGGTGCGACAGAACTGCCACGCTGGCGGCTGCGGGGCGCTGCAGCCAGTGTGGTGCTGGTTGGGCCCGGGCTTGCCGCGCCACTACATGCAGCGCGATAGGGCTGTCACGCTAGGTGGGAAGGCGTGACAAGCGCGACTTAACAGCCGGCCCTAGCCTTCCCCCTTCTCCTCCTTCTCTTCTTTCTTTCTTCCTCCAGCCAGACGTCACCGCCTCGCGCACCGCCCGCTACCCCAGATCCACCCAAAATCAACCGATTTGGTGTGGGAAAAGTAGGCGGGATCGATCCCCTACCTTCAAGGAAGGTAATCCCCTCCAAAAACTTTGCATTCACCCATGTATTTCTTAGTTATTTGGATTGCTAGGTAGCCTAGGGTTAGGATGTTGAGATGGAAAAATTTCATAGTAGATGTATGTTTTATGGTATTAGATGTTCGCATTGGATGTAGTATTCGTACTGCATGCGGTTTTGACGTGTAGAAGTAGTTGCATGTATTTATTTTTATAGTTACTAATGGATGTTTAGGTATACATGATATGGTGTGTTTTTTTTGGAAAGTTAGATTGTCATGGTATGTTGTGTTGCACACTTGTATACATTTGTTGACCACACTTGGATTAAATTGTCCTGTAACTATTTTTCTTTTGGAACACCTTATATGTCATATTAAGTTGGACTATATTTTATAAAAAGTGGAAAGTGAAGATACAAGGTTAGAATAATCGCTTAAGCTTATAGTGATTGTATATTTTAGATGGACCGTTTAATCCGTAGCTACTGCTACATGACAACCTGTAGCCTAGCTCAGAAGGTACTAAGCCTTCCATGGGCAAAATACCACATTGCAGCGAACGCTAGGAGTACTCTCACATGGCCAAGGATTATTCCCAGTCTCAAACTCTCGCACTTCCTCTTCCGTAGGCTAATGAGATCTAGGACCATAAATATACTTATTGAAGTCACATAACGGCCATCCATCCTGCATGACACGTAATGGCAGGCATATTATGATAAATAAAAATATTCAACCACATCATGAAAATAATATACAACAAATTCAATAATATTTAAATGTGTCTTCAGCGAGCATCGGAAAAAGGGTGTGTACTTAGGAGGCACACCAATGTGTGGTCTCTGAAGCTTGGCACGGACACCACAATGACATAGGGGATAATTCTTTACATGCATTATGATAGCTACTTCTCTTCTTCCATCATGATTGGGGGGGGGGGGGATTTTGTGGTGGAGGCACCTGTGGCAGAACCAACCTGAATTACACCGGCTCAAGTACGCGAGTCCTTTCTGGAGGGCTACCTCGTGCTTCAAACGGTATAATCCTATTGGCCTGTCGGGTAACGTCCCGATAAACCACCGAACGCAGGATCCAACAGGGTACCTCACACGATGGTGAGTCCAGAGATATAAATGCCATTACATTTTACACCACAGGCAGATATAATACAAAAATTTTACAAAGTATCAGTAGCTCCCACTGAGGAGAGATTATTACAAGACAGGTTTAAGTTTTCAGTCAAGCAGCGGAGTTTTGGAAAACGTAGACATTGTACACGTTGTTATTACAGATATCATGCTAGCCCTGTCATGATATCACTCGGCGGAATCTGTGTTGGTCGGGGACGGATCCCATTCCACGGACCAACCATCAGGCAAGGGGTAGGGCCACGGTGTAATGAATACTGGCTCATCAGGAGGATTACCTGAAGTAAATCAACGAAAGCAAGGCTGAGTATACTAATACTCAGCAAGACTTACCCGGAATTGGGTATATCTTAGCCCATAACTAGACTCATGATAACTTTTAGCTTTGGGTAGGATTTTCAGCTGAAAAGCAACAAAGAGTAGATCCTTAATTTCAACTTTTAACTTTCAGTTCTAGTTGATTAACCATTCTAGGTAAGCACCTATAACTATTCAAACATGGTAGAATTTTTACTCAAACATCATCCTTGATAATCACATAATTGCTCTTGTTACTCTATGTGGCAAAGGGAATAAGCAGTCTCATTCATCGTGAGAGGCGGACGATTCTGAATCGAGATTCAAACCTTGCAAGGGTAAACCTAACACACACGCTTGGAACACCAAAGGGTTGTTCTGAAGCAACCGTTTGCCTTTCATTCCGACTCATGGATCAGATCCACCACAAGCGACTGCAGGTCATACGCACTTCCAAAGTGCAGGACGTACGTCTGTAGCGCGACTACAAAACCCGTACTCCTGGTTGCCCAGCAACACGTATGCCTACACGTCGAACTAAGTAACCAAAAGAAGCAAATACATGTGGTGGGGGGTATGTCCACTCCTCGGGCCGATCGGTTACTAGGCTTACCGCTTACCATATTTCACGGTATGTGGCTAGTACTTTCAAACGCTTAACCACCGCTACCACACACTGCGACTGAAGCGTCCCCCCATCAGGGAAGACTTAAAAGTGTTTCTTTATCAGTCCCAGGAGGCTAATAACACTTTTATTACATCAGATGGTTCATCACCGTACAACTCTTCGCGGTAATGGGCATTGAAGTGCCACTATCGCGAGGATTACAACTAGAACCCACACAACTACACTAACTACGAACAGGGGATCATCAGAGTCATGCGCCATGCGGAGCTCCAACGGTGACCTCACCCACAGGCAAGACTGGGTGCAGGACGAAACCCTACTCGTTGTCTTCGGGGACGTAGTCTGGGTCTTCCACTGTAAAAGTGAGAATGGGGTGAGTACAAACGTACTCAGCAAGTCCAATCACACCCACGGAGGGGGTATAACAGAAATTAATGCAAAGGACAATCCAAGGGTACGGTTAGGGTTTATTTGAGGAAAACTCGGTTATATGCAAGGGTTCATTTTGAAAACATTTTCAAAACAAGTTTTCCAATACCAAGGAGCACACGATGTTGATCCACACAGGATTCAAGTTTTAAACTGCTACCGGACTCCCCGTCCGCCGTAGCACACGGCGCAACTGCCGGACACTTTCCAAACAACTAACACCAGCCCAATCATTCCCAAGAGAAACACTAGTTATGTGACCACACCGTAACTTGCCCAATACCGTGGGCACGGCTATTCGAATAGATTTTCAACTCTGCAGAGGTGTGCAACTTTACCCACAGGTGGGGTACCACAGTACGAACACCTTAGTGCCGGTGCAGATCCCAACAAAGCCATTACCCACCTTAGCTAGACCCGACTAGCCACCACGGGATCCATCAAGGGGTCATTCGACCTATCACCGAGGTTTAACCGGGGCATAAGTCACACAGAGCTTATCCCGTCTCCTTGATCACCCGTTGCTCTCAGCTCTCCTGATGGCTATCAGGCTAACTAGTGGGATTTATGCTAAGCCGTTGCTCATACAACGGTCAAGTGGTTCGCACGACAAGAAGCTAGGTGAGATGTCACATCAACTCGGTCCTTAGGGGTGACAGGATGGATATCTCCCTTCCTCGCTCAACCACACAGGTACGAGCACACCAACGGCAATTCACACAGAAATGCCATCCATCCCGTCTAACTTGTCTTTCAAAACCACATTGTATCCCTTCCCACACACACACATTTTCTTTATAAAATCAGGCGGTCAAGGTAGGGTTATCTCAAACAAGGGTGGCTATCCTACCATGTTTTCAGCATGCAAAACCATGCAATTTTATAAAACAGGCCATTGGGTTGTGTTTATAAAAACTAGGACAGAAACATGCATCAAAGGGCGGAATTGAACTTGCCATCATCAAACTCTTGCGGGAGGTCCTGATCGTAGCACTGTCCCTCGGGCTCGGGGTCGCGGAACTGGTCTTCGTTCGCTTGGTCACAGTCGGGACCTTCCTCGTTCACTCCGTATCCTACGGCACAAACAAACAGACACACAATCAAGCGCAAGAACTAAAAGCTTTTATCGTCGAGCTTGAATCGGAAATAATTTAGTTACGGAGGTAGGGGTAATATTTTTGGGTGGTTTCTTAATGGCATGGCTAAAACTATACTAGAAGCGGAGTGGTAAAGTTTCGGGTCAATCGGAGGTCGTTTCGCACATAAAATGACGCGCTAAAGGTGATTTCAGGGCTTAAACGGGGGTCCAGGGAATTGTTCGTAATTATCTAAAGAGGGCAGGGGCTTATTTGCAAATCCTGGAATTAATCAGGGCATTGCTAAAGGGTGTCGAGTATAATTAGGTTTACGTAATGGAGGGGCTTGGTTTGAAATGCTAGAAAGAACAGGGTCTCTTTAGCAAAAGGGAGTAATTAAGAGAGGAGGGGGGAGTTCTTTTGGGAATACAGGGAGGGGGGGGGCTTTTGGGCAAAAGCGCCCCTTCTTCCTCCTCTCCCGCACAGAACAGAGGGGAGGAAAAAGGGCGCGCCGGCGGCGGTCAATTCCGGCCGGCCGGGGCCCGGGGCGGTTCGGCGCAAGGGGGAAAAGAGGAAGGGGGAGAGGGGGGTTCGATCCCCGGCCTCACCTCGGGCCGGGGTGGCGCGTGGGAGCGGGGCGACGGGCGCAGGCGGCGGCGGTTGCAGAGCGCGGTGGGGCGGCGCTGGAGCTTCGGGGGAGGCGCGGCTAGACGGCGTGGCAGGTGGTGGGGGTGCCGGGGATGCCGGGGGGGCCTATTTATAGGCACACAAGGGCGGCGGGTAGCGGTGGCCGGTGGGGAGGCCGGCGAGCGGCGCGGTACGCCTTAATGGCGGCCGTGTCGTGTCGTGTGTGTCGCCGAGCGCCGGTGCGGCGAGGTCTAGGCGACGTGACGCGGGCACGTGGGGCGGAGCGCGCGCGGCGGGGCGGGGCAGCGACGGGCGGCGCGGCACGCGCGGCACAGGGCGCGCGGGGGTGTGGCGTGGCGCAGCGGGCGACGCGGCGTTGCGGGGCCGGGCGTGCGTGCGGTGCGGCGGAGCGAGGGCCAGGGCGTGCGCGAGCGGCGGCCGACACGGCGCGGCGCGCGGCCACGCGGTGCGCGTGCGCGCGCGTCGCGGCGCGGCCGGGGCAGGGGCTCGCGTGCGGCGCGGCGGGGCTCGCGCGCGGCCGGGGCGAGCGTGCAGGAGTGTTCGTGCGCGCGTGCGCGGCACGGGCGCGGTTGGCCGGGAGCAGGCGCGCGCGCGTGCGGAGGCCGAGCAGGGGGCGGCGCGGGCTGAGCAGTGCTCGGGCAGGGGAGAGGAGAAGGGGAAGAAGGAGGGAGGGAAAAGAAGAAAGGAAGGGAAAAAGAAAAGAAAGAGAGGGAAAAGGGGAAGAAAAGAAAAGAAATAGAGGGAGAGAAAAGGAGAAAGAGAAAGGAGAGAGGGAGAGAAAAAGGGAGGGGCGCGTCGGCGCCGGTCGCGGCGGCGACCGCGGCCGGTCGGCCACGCGCGCGCGGGATTCGCGCGCCGCGCGAGAAAGGACTTGCGCCGGCGCAATTTGTGGGAAGCGGTCGCGCGTGGGGGAGGCCGGGCGTTGTGTGGCATAGGGCGGGGGTTGTGACGCGCACGTGTGGCAGAGGGGTCAGGGTATTACGGTGAGTCCGCTCTTAGTTGGAACACCCTATCGCGTAATTTAGACTCGAGATTTTCAGGGCGTTACAAACCTACCCCACTTAAGTGAATCTCATCCTCGAGATTCGGCTGGCTTCTAAACAGATGGGGGAATTCTTTCTTTAGGGCCTCCTCGCGCTCCCAGGTTGCTTCCTCAACTCCGTGTCGGCTCCACTGAACCCTGCATATCCGTACTTCGGAATTTCTTGTCCTTTTAGTGACAGTGTCTAGAATCTTGACCGGCACTTCTTGGTATCGCAAATCCGGCTGCAGGTCTATTGTTTCCGCCGGCACGTGTTCTCCCTCGGGTACCCTCAAACATTTTCGTAATTGCGAAACATGGAACACTGGGTGTATATCTGACATTTCTTCCGGTAATTCCAGTTGGTATGCTACTGCTCTGACTCTCTTCAGAACTCGATACGGTCCAATGTATCGAGGGGCCAATTTTCCTTGCACTTGAAATCTTCGTGTCCCTCGAATGGGTGAGACCTTAAGATAGACGAATTCTCCCGGGTTGAAACTTATTTCTCGCCTCTTCTTGTCTGCGTAGCTCTTTTGTCGCGACTGGGCTGCTTTCAATTTCTCGCGGATCTCCGCTACTTTTTCTTCCGCTTCTTTTATGAGTGCGGGTCCTACTAGGGCGCGTTCTCCAACTTCTGACCATATCAAGGGAGTTTTGCACTTTCTTCCATAGAGGGCTTCGAACGGCGACATGCCCAAGCTGGCTTGATAACCATTATTGTATGAGAATTCCGCATAAGGCAGACTCTGCTCCCAGTCCTTTCCGTAGGTCAGGACACATGCTCTCAGCATGTCTTCCATAATCTGGTTTACCCTCTCGGTTTGTCCATCCGTCTGCGGATGATATGCAGAACTGAAATCCAACTTGGTGCCCATGGCTTGATGCAAGCTTTTCCAGAACCTAGAGGTGAATTGAGTTCCTCTATCTGAGACAATTCTGCTAGGCACTCCATGTAACTTTACTATATTTTCCACATAAAGCTTTGCTAACTTTTCCCCGCCGTAAGTGGTTCGTACGGGTATGAATGTGCCGATTTAGTGAGTCGATCCATTATTACCCATATGGAATCGTGTCCTTTCTGTGTTCTGGGCAGTCCCACTACAAAGTCCATTCCTATTTCATCCCATTTCCAGACCGGGATAGGCAAGGATTGCAATAATCCTGCCGGCTTTTGATGTTCAGCCTTGATCCTTTGGCAGGTATCACAATGCGCCACAAATCGTGCAATATCCGCTTTCATTCCATTCCACCAGTATTTTTGCCTTATGTCCATATACATTTTGGTGGATCCTGGGTGGATGGAGTAAGCCGAGTTATGGGCTTCGTCCATGATTAATTGCTGGAAATCTCCACCCTGGGGTACACAAATCCTATCCTCGTACCACAACGTTCCCTTATCGTCCACTCTAAAACCTGGCGCTTTGTTTTCTCCAGTTTGCTTGCGGATCTTCATTAACTCCTGATCCGAGCTTTGGGCTTCTCTAATCCTATCCTCTAGTGTTGATTGAACGTTTAGCACTTGGCTGGAACCTCGAGGAACAATGTGCACGTTTAATCGTGCCATTTCCTCGCGTAGATGGTCATCCTCGGGTCCATAGCTTTTCCGACTTAAGGCATCGGCTACTACGTTTGCTTTCCCGGGGTGATAATGAATTTCCAAGTCATAGTCCTTGACCAACTCCAACCATCTTCTTTGCCTTAAGTTTAAATCCGACTGGGTGAAGATATATTTCAGACTCTTGTGGTCGGTATAAACCTCACACTTATTTCCAATCAGGTAATGTCTCCAGATCTTAAGGGCATGCACTACGGCTGCCAATTCCAAGTCATGGGTCGGATAGTTCTGCTCATGAGTCCTGAGTTGGCGGGAGGCATATGCAACGACTTTCCCGTCCTGCATCAGAACACACCCTAATCCTTGTCGGGATGCGTCACAATAAATGACAAAATCCCGATGAATGTCCGGTAGGGTCAGCACTGGGGCGGTTGTCAACTTTTGCTTCAATTCTCGAAAACTTCTTTCACAATTTTCCGTCCAGGCGAATTTCTTCTCCTTCTTAAGAAGTTCCGTCATGGGTCGGGCTATCTTAGAGAATCCCTCGATAAATCTCCGATAGTATCCGGCTAATCCAAGAAAACTTCTGATTTCACTAACATTGGTCGGTCGCTGCCAGTTGGACACGGCTTCGACCTTCTCTGGGTCCACTGCTACGCCTTCCGCGGTCAGAATGTGACCAAGGAAAGCTACTTTCTCCAGCCAGAATTCACACTTGCTAAATTTAGCATACAGTTTATGCTTCCTTAGCTTTTCCAACACTACCCGCAGATGTTGCTCATGTCCCTGAACACTCTTGGAGTAGATAAGTATGTCGTCAATAAAGACTACGACAAACTTATCTAGCTCGTCCATGAATACCTTATTCATGAGGTTCATAAAATAGGCGGGGGCATTGGTTAGTTCGAAGGACATTACGGTGAACTCAAATTGCCCGTAGCGGGTGACGAAAGCTGTCTTAGGAATGTCACTTTCCCTAATCTTGAGCTGAAAATATCCTGACCTTAAATCGATCTTGGAAAAGTACTTGGCTCCTTTTAGCTGATCGAACAGGTCATCAATCCTGGGGAGGGGGTACTTATTCTTAATGGTGACTTCATTCAGTGCCCGGTAATCTACACACATCCTCATACTCCCATCTTTCTTTTTGACAAACAGAACCGGGGCTCCCCATGGCGACGAGCTTGGTCTGATAAAGCCAATCCGTTGTAGTTCTTCTAGTTGTTTCTTTAATTCCGTCAATTCCGAGGCCGCCATCCTATAGGGTCTCTTGGCTATAGGGGAGGTTCCGGGGTTAAGGTCGATAACGAATTCTATATCCCTGTCGGGTGGCATACCAGGAAGTTCCTCGGGAAAAACATCTGGGTATTCGTTCACTACCGGGACTCCTTCTAAGGGCTGGGCTTCCATGCTAAACACCATTGGGTCAAATTTACTATCCCGGGTATGGCAGATCACTTGTACTCCTTCAGGGTTTGTTAGGTGTACCACTTTGTCAGTACAGCCTATGAGTCCATTGTGTCGGCTTAACCAGTCCATTCCAAGGATTACGTCTATTCCCCCAGACTTAAGTACTACCAAGTCTGCTAGAAATTCTACCCCACTTAAATTGATTCTTACCCGTGGACAGCCTAATTGACAATTGATGTCGCCCCCAGGCGTCCGGGTTAATAGGGGTGTTTTTAGTAGTACTGTGGGCATTTTGTGTTTTTCCACAAAGCTTGAGGATATAAACGAGTGCGATGCTCCAGAATCAAATAATACTGCTGCCAGAGCTGAGTTGACTAGGTACTCACCGAGCACTACTCCCTGAGCTTCCTGAGCCTCCTGCGCATCGATGTGATTGACGCGGGCTCGTCCAAATGATTGCTGGGATTGCTTCGTCTGCTGGCTGTTGTCATTGTTGCGGACGGGCACTCGGTTGGCGCCGGTCAGGGCTGGTCTGGGTCCATTTACCGAGTTGGAGAAGGCTGAGGTGGCCGGCTTATTCTTGGTGTAAGGGCAATTTGCAATGTAATGCCCTACCTCGCGGCAGTTGAAGCAGGCCCTAACATTGTTGTTGTCAGGGGTGACCTGACTTGCATTGCTCTGCGGGGCCCTCGTGGTATTCTGACTCCTAGGCGGGGCCTGTGATCCTGTCACTTGGGACTGAGTCCTATACTGCATCGGGGCCTGAGATCTTGGTGCAGCATAGCTGGAATTTCTCGGCTTCTGGAAACGGTCCTGCTGGCGGGCTTTACTTTCCAGGAACTTGCGTTTATTGTCTTTTCTTTCCTCAGCCTTGGCCCTTTCCGTCAGGATGGCCTTGTTCATCAGAGTGTTGAAGTCAGGGTAGATCTGGGGTGTAAGCAGGGTCCGGAGTTCTGGGCTTAATCCCTTCTTGAACATGTCTTGCTTCTTATCGTCGTCGTTCACTTCCTCTGGCGCGTATCGGGCCAATTCTATAAACCGGTGGGTGTACTCCTCCACCGTCATGCTTCCTTGTTGTAGTGCGCGGAATTCATCCGCCTTGCGCTTCATGGTGGCCGAAGGAATGTGATAGCGGCGGAACTCCCTTACGAATTCTGCCTAGGTGATGGTAGAGGCGTCTTCGGCTGCGGCACAATAGTTTTCCCACCAGGATAATGCTGTTCCGGTGAGCTGGTGGGCTGCCAGAAGGACTTTATCCCGGTCCTGGCATTCGAATGGTTCGAGCTTCCTCTGAATCACTCGCAACCATTCGTCTGCATCCAACGGGTTGCAAGATCCGGCAAAGGTGGGCGGCTTGGTCCTTAGAAAGGCCGTCAGCTTGTCGTTCATGTTCTGCCCTCGTGGTTGCCGGTTAACGAGGGCGTTGGCCAGTGTTTCCAGTATGAGGGTCTGGTTGTGAATTATTTGTGCCAGGTCTCCAAGGGGTGGGGGTGGTGGTAGTTGCTCTCCTCCTTGGTTTTCTCCTCGGTTCTGGCTTACTTCCTGTTCTGCCTGAGGAGGGTTTTGTCTGGCAGGCTTTGCTCCAGCACCAGCGGCTGCGGGGTTCCGGCTACGGGAGGCCCTCGTGACGCTCCAGGGAATCATCTGTTGATCGGGCAGAGTGGGGTTACTATTATGTGATGTTTAAGTTGTTTAATTCGTATATAAGGCAGAATCTACCTTCTGCCTGTATTCACACAACAAACCAGCACACAACATCACAAACAACAAGCACAAACCATTTTATTACTGCAAGGGGGGTACAACTTAGGGTAAGGCTAGGCCTCGTACTACTTGTCCAGGATCAGGCACGATTTAACAAAAGCGGCTAGGGATACATCACTAGGGTAGCGACGGTCATTCTACTCGCGGGGCGTGCCTTCTTCTGGGGCGGGGAGCGTGAGTGATCCTTGCTCGCCGTCCTCTGGGTTTCCATTGGTTGAGGGTTGCGCTGCAGCATTTTCTTCGGCGGCAGCAGCGGAACTTTCAGGGTTCTCGGGTGGGGCCTGTGTGTTTCTGAAGAGTGTCCCCCATCCTATGATGGGTGTCCCGAGTAAAACATGGTCTTCCCCAATTGCCGGGACTGGCATTCCACTTCGGGTCCAATCTTGCATACGCTGGTCTCGTGCTTGCCTGAGGCTCTCTTGGGCTACTGCTTCGCTGCTAACCGCGGCTGCGGCTCTTGCTTCGGCGTGGGCGGCTCGGATCTGCTGTAATCTCACTGCGAGCTCCGCTTGCTCGGCTCGATGGGTCTGCTCCCTTAGAAGGTTGGCTTGTTCATCAAAGAGCTGGTCCAGGGCGGCTAGGTAAGTAGCCACTTGGTACAGGGGGCCTTCTTCGTGGCGACGTCGTTCCAGGTTTCTCATGCGTGCTTCCCAGACTGGGGTTCTGATGGCCGGCGGGAAGAACTTCGCTGGTGTGGGGGCGAGGTGTTCTTCAAAAATCCGGCACAAATAACGGAGTGCTTTTCGGATGGCCAAGGGGTAGGTATCTTGGTGTCTAAACCCCATGGCGGTCGCTCGCCAAGGCTGAATGTCGGGGTAGCGGTTGCTCCTGGCGATAACCAGGATCACCCTGCAGCGGAGCGTACCATGGTGCTCGTACTCTCGGCTGTAGTACCTTGGGCGCTCCGTAACGCCAAGGTCCTCCAGGGTGTTGATTAAGAGGCTGGGAAAGCCAGGTGCTGCTTGGCAATCGCCCTGGGTCCATCCTTCCTCGGCCATCTGAAACATGAACAGGGTAAATAATCTGGTACAGGTGCGAAAAGGAGTAGATGATATTTATTATTACAACAAGGGTGGTACAGCCTTCATGGATACGTGGTCATTAGGGTAGGGCTCCAGCTCGGGGTGCTAATCCTATCATGGGGATTCTTCCTCGGCCCTGATAGAGCGCTTCTTTATTGGAAGGAACCGATCCATCTCATTTTCGGTCTGAGTACCCTTATCCCAATGGGTTTCCATGGGTTCTTCTTCTTCTTCCTCTATCCATCCACCTATTCCGTTGCGGTTCTCGTATTCTTGCATCTGGGCTTGGAGGGCGGCTAAGGAATACTCGGCGTTTGCGGCTCTTGTTCGTTGTTCCTCCAGCTCCTGGGTTATCTTTTCAATCCCATGGATTAGCTGCTTCAGTTGTGCCGCCTGCTCGCGGTAGAGTGCATCCAAGCCAGTGAGGTAGATGGACAGGTGGGAGACCGTGTCTTCTAGGTCTTCTTCTTCTCGTCCGAGTCCCCTTATCCAGGCAATCCAAGTGCGCCCTCTACCTTCAGCGGGTGGGAAAAATCCCATAGGGGTCCGCTGAAGGTGGTGCCTGTAGAGCACACGCAGCCGTCGCAGGGCTTTACGGGCGGCCTTTCGATAGGTGTCGGGGAAACGGAAGCCAGTGGTGGAGATGAACCAAGGGTCCACATCAGGGTAGCGGGTGCTTCTCTCCACAAAAACCATCATGTCGCACCGAAGGGTGCCTCCGGCGATGTACTCACGGTAGGCATACTCCGGTGGTTCCATGATCCCAACGCGTTCCAGGCTGAGCAATAGTAACTTGGGGAGGCCGGGCTCTGCGTGGCAGATTCCGCTAACCCATCCATTGCCAGCCATCTGGAACAAGGCAAAGACCAGTGGTGAGTGTTTGTGCAGAAAGTTTCTAAACCGGGACAAGTTCTAGGGTCTGAAAGGGGGTCTCGTTCCTAGGGTCACGTCCTACGGCCAGCCTACGGCTCTGATACCACCTGAAGCGTCCCCCCATCAGGGAAGACTTAAAAGTGTTTCTTTATCAGTCCCAGGAGGCTGATAACACTTTTATTACATCAGATGGTTCATCACCGTACAACTCTTCGCGGTAATGGGCATTGAAGTGCCACTATCGCGAGGATTACAACTAGAACCCACACAACTACACTAACTACGAACAGGGGATCATCAGAGTCATGCGCCATGCGGAGCTCCAACGGTGACCTCACCCACAGGCAAGACTGGGTGCAGGACGAAACCCTACTCGTTGTCTTCGGGGACGTAGTCCGGGTCTTCCACTGTAAAAGTGAGAATGGGGTGAGTACAAACGTACTCAGCAAGTCCAATCACACCCACGGAGGGGGTATAACAGAAATTAATGCAAAGGACAATCCAAGGGTACGGTTAGGGTTTATTTGAGGAAAACTCGGTTATATGCAAGGGTTCATTTTGAAAACATTTTCAAAACAAGTTTTCCAATACCAAGGAGCACACGATGTTGATCCACACAGGATTCAAGTTTTAAACTGCTACCGGACTCCCCGTCCGCCGTAGCACACGGCACAACTGCCGGACACTTTCCAAACAACTAACACCAGCCCAATCATTCCCAAGAGAAACACTAGTTATGTGACCACACCGTAACTTGCCCAATACCGTGGGCACGGCTATTCGAATAGATTTTCAACTCTGCAGAGGTGTGCAACTTTACCCACAGGTGGGGTACCACAGTACGAACACCTTAGTACCGGTGCAGATCCCAACAAAGCCATTACCCACCTTAGCTAGACCCGACTAGCCACCACGGGATCCATCAAGGGGTCATTCGACCTATCACCGAGGTTTAACCGGGGCATAAGTCACACAGAGCTTATCCCGTCTCCTTGATCACCCGTTGCTCTCAGCTCTCCTGATGGCTATCAGGCTAACTAGTGGGATTTATGCTAAGCCGTTGCCCATACAACGGTCAAGTGGTTCGCACGACAAGAAGCTAGGTGAGATGTCACATCAACTCGGTCCTTAGGGGTGACAGGATGGATATCTCCCTTCCTCGCTCAACCACACAGGTACGAGCACACCAACGGCAATTCACACAGAAATGCCATCCATCCCGTCTAATTTCTCTTTCAAAACCACATTGTATCCCTTCCCACACACACACATTTTCTTTATAAAATCAGGCGGTCAAGGTAGGGTTATCTCAAACAAGGGTGGCTATCCTACCATGTTTTCAGCACGCAAAACCATGCAATTTTATAAAACAGGCCATTGGGTTGTGTTTATAAAAACTAGGACAGAAACATGCATCAAAGGGCGGAATTGAACTTGCCATCATTAAACTCTTGCGGGAGGTCCTGTGTGACACTCAGGTAATTAGCTAGGTTATACCTTAGATTTCAAGCATGCTTGTATGTTCAAAGTTTGGCAAAAATGTACTTTATGTATGCAATGCTATGGAAGAAAGGATGTTTATGTAATTAATATTAACTAAAGGTCCTTTTATGCAAAATGGATGGAGATGAGGGAAAAGTTTAAAAGTATAAGGGTTATTTTGCAAAAAGTGATATCAGTGGTTAAATTTCAAAAATATGTATGAAATTACCATAGGGTATAAGTGTAAAAGTAATTTTACTTAAGGATTTACATAAAACATGAAATTTTTACTAAGTTCATTTTATCTCTAAAACTATTGCTCAAATGCAGATGAACCTTAAAGAGAAGTTGTAGAGTTTGAAAAACCATGCACTTTTGCTTTTTGGACCATCTCCATTTGAGCATTGGTTTAAAAGTTGCAAGCCCTTTTCAGTAAGGCCTCTGCCTTTCTCTGAAATTACAGATCAGTCCACAAATCAGTTCATCCCCTTCTTCCTCAGGCGCCTCTGTTTCTCCTGCTCTGCCTTCTCTGTTTCCTCTGTCGCCGGAGTTATGAGCCGCCCTGGCTCGCCGCCGGCCATCTCCCCTACCCTCTCCCATCCACGCGTCGCCTGCTGCTTGGCCGCCGCTCTACCCCTCCCCCCTTGCTGGCGCCCCGCCCGTGTGCCACGGGCCTGCGCACTGTCAGCATTGCTCGCCGGCGCCGCTTCTGCCGCCGCTGCGAATTCCGCGGGCGAGCCTTATCCCCTCCCCTCTCTTCTGCCCTACGGCACCAGTGGCCCGCCATCACCCCGTCTGCCTATAAAGGAGTCGCCTGGGGCACCTCGCGCGCGTACAGAGCCCGCCGCTCCTCCATTGCCGCCGCCGGAACCTCGGGCCACCGTGGGACCTCTCCCTCCGCCCTTTCCCTCCCCAAATTGACTACACCAGCAGCTTCCTCGTGCCCCACTGCACCTCCCCCGCCCGTTCCTCCCCTTCCCCGCACGCCGGAACCACCCCGCCGCCGTGCGCCTCCGGCCGCCGGCCCGGCTCACCGTGGGTAGCCCGATTCCGGCCGTCCCAAGCCTCCCCGAGACTACCCACAGGTAGCGCAGGATCTCCTTGTGCTCCCCCTCTCTTTTCCCCTCACCGCCGGCGACCTCACCGGCCGGAATTTGGCCGGACATGTGCCTCCTCCCCGCCGGCCATAGCCCCTGGACTTGATTGCTTTGACTGTTTTTCTTCCAGGGGGTTATCTGCTAAATGTCAGGACTAAGTTGTAAAGGGTACTTGTTATTTCATGTGAGAGTCTTTTCTGTCTTGTAAAATTTGTAACAAATCACAGAAAAATCCTAAAATGACAAAACTAGTTTTGTTAGAAACTAGATTTCAAATTCTATAACTTTGGTTAATAAAGTTTAGTGTGAAACAATTTACTTTTATCCTCATTGTTAAACTTAAGATTAGGGAATGACTTATGCGTAACCTTGATATTCAATACTTGATTACTTATAAAGTTTGACCTAAATATTTCATGAGCTCTAGGTAACTTTGTGCAAGGTTGCAAACTTAACTTTAATTTAAACTTAACCTCTTTTATTATGAAACTTTCCAATTTAAAATAAACCTAATGTATAACCTTCTCTAATTGGAATCTTTTAGTATTCACTAATGTAATGTTTTATAATGCTAATATATAATCAAATTTCTATGATCTTTTATTTAAAGTTTTGAAATCAAATTTTAGTTTATTTCAAATTTAATCCAACTATTTAATTTATATTACAATAAAATTCTACCATATCTTATAAATAGTGTTTCAAATCTAAACCCTCTTTATTCTATGCATGTTTGTGTGTTAATTGAATGAGTTATAATATTGAAATGTAAATTTTAAATTTAAAAATTCACCTTATTAATTTAATGCATTTCATATAGAATCAACGACACTTGACGACGGAGATTACGAACTGGTCTTAGGACAAGACCAAGGCTTCCCAGAAGATCCAGCGCAAGTCGTCGAGGAACTAACTGAAGCCCCGAACTTGAGTTCGGAAGCCTCTGACTCTCCTGCCCCCACCCCCACTCCAGAAGGCAAGCCCCGGACATATCCCACTACTTTATTTACACTGCAATCTATGTCTATCTATATTATATTTTGCATTAAGTCTAGGAATTGAAGTGAAACCCTAGATGCATGAATCCTAGGAATCCAATGTAATGCTCCCGAGTCCTTATCGGATAGTTGCTCCGCTAATAGGACCGGTAGAAGTCGAGTGATTTCCTGTCACTCGCGCGATATAGGAGTTGCATGTTTACATTTCTGCAACCACTATAAGGATGACGGACAGGGTCATGTGCTGTATCATGACCTGAAGTTTTACCCTGTCTGTTTTGTTAAAAGTTGATAAGGTCGATCCCTGTGGTAGTGGTGGCTAAGTTTTTGAAAGTACTAGCCACATACCGCGAAATATGGTAAGCGGCAAGCCTAGTACCCGAATGGCCCGGCAAATGGACTTGTCTCCACCACTCGACTTTTATTTTATGTTTACACGCACCAACGTGTGGGAGTACGTTCTGCAAGGCAGACAGGAATACGGGTTTTGTAGTCGCGCTACAGACGTATGTCCTGTACACATTGGGTGTGCGTACGGTCCTGCAGTCGCTTGTGGTGGCCCTGATCCATAACCCGGAATATGAGGGAAACGGTTGCTTGGAACGCCCTGTTGGTATTCCGAGCGTGTGAGTTAGGTGTACCTTGCAAGGTTAAATTCGATTCGAATCGTCCGCCTCTCACGAGGATTGAGATTGCTTATCCCTTTTACCACATTGAGTAAGAAGTGGAACTAATGATGGATAATCTTGATAGATGATAATCACTACCTTGCTTGCTTAGTGTAGGTGCTAATCTAGAATAAATACTCAACTAGAAAATGAAAGCTAAAACTTGAAAATAGTTCATACTCTTTGTTACTTTTCAGCTGAAAATAAACCCAGAGCCTTTGCAATGCCTTCATGAGTCTAGTTATGGGCTAAGTATACCCAACCCCGGGTAAGCCTTGCTGAGTATTAGAATACTCAGCCTTGCCAATGTTTGTTTCAGGTATAACCTACGAGAACCCCACGGACAACCTTGGGTGGCCAACGTCCGTTCCGTTTGGCTGGTCCGTGGAGTGGGACCCGTCCCCGGCCAGCACAGACCCTCCGGAGTAACACCAAGCCCTGGGCTAAGCTTGGCGTTCACCTTCGCGACGTGTGTAGTCGCGTAAAACTTTTTCTTCCGCTGTGAGTTTAGACAAGCTGTTACGCTTGTCAGTTTGAACATGGTTGTATAAATTTACTTCTCTTGAACTCGTTTTGTAATAATATATATATATGGCTATAAATTAAAGTTGATGAGCTATCCTGTGATGTGAACTCGCCATCGTGCGAGGTAAACCTGCTTCGATCCTGCTGAACCGTGGTTGAATCGGGCGGAGACCCGACAGACCAAAGGATTGTTCCGTTTGAAGTGCGTTAAGCTGATTGCAGTTGTACGGCGATCAATAGCGCACTTGAGCCGGAATAATTCGAGCGGTTCTGCCACAGCTGGTATCAGAGCTGTAGGTTTATCTTTACATCTAGAATAGCTCTTAAAAGGTGTTTTCTGGATAAAAGTTTGCCAACAAATGAGTTTACAAAATATGTTGGATCCGTTAAGGTTGTGCTTAGAACGTAAAGCCCTAAGGGTTTATATGGGAAAGTATCAGGTGGCTAATGGTATCTATATATGTATAGATAGATCTGACTTGCAGCACTACTTTCTGTCAAAACTTAAATTCCTGCACAACCCAACCTTACTTCCTGTAACGACATCTACGAACGGAGGTAAGAAGGTAAGGATCCTCAGCCAACTGGGGGAGCTTGGCCTTCCCGTCGGTGATGCGAACCGAACGCTGTTTCTCAAGCAGTGGCCTACTTGAGATGCTGCCAATATACCAACTTAGGTTGATTATATTGGGAGTATATGGTTCGGCGCAGGGTATGGCGATCGCTGTTCATACCCCCGCATTTTGCGGTACCCCCCGTGAATACGTTGTTTCGATAACGTATGTTAACGTTGTCTGTACGGCGGTAATTGTATAGATGCTGTTTCTATAGTGAACAGTAATGTTTGGGGACGCTTTCATGTCGTGCTGCCATGAAAGGTTCATGAGATATATATATGTATATCTGTGTGTTCTTCTGCAGGTACACTAACCACGTTCACGCTATTAGGACGCGTAGGGTTTACCGACTAGTTATATATAGTGAGAGACGTATGGTTATGCCACCGAAATTAACTACGTAAGTCCGAAAATATTCGGCAGTTGTTTTGGTTGTGAGGGCGAGTAGCGCGTGCATGCATCTTTTGTCAATAAAAGAATTTGATATATGATGGACATGTTGTTTGGAATGGGATAATGAAGAGTTAAGGATAGTTTTAAGTTGGGTATCTTATATGGGATCTTAGTTTTCCATCTGATTTCCAGCCTTTGCTGTTAACAGAATTGGTTATCTTGATTTGTTTATCTTGTACTCTCCTAACAAGATAACAAGTTTTACCATTTGCATCCTGGTCGCAGATGGCAGCACCTTCCAATGTTTTCTGGGATCCAGAAGGGCATCTCCACACTAATGCCCTTCATTGGGAGGGTTTTCCTCGCTTGCTATGGGAATCCTTGCAGGCTTTCTATTATACAGAACCCCCTCAGTATGACGCTGTTGAACATGTGGAAGACGGAATCCATAGGGCCCATGTTAGGATGAGTATACCTCAGCATCCTTTCCGTTCACAATGGCAGCCTATTGAGATCAGCACGACGGGCTACAGAATTATGGACACCATTGAAGCAACGGCCCTAGAAGCTATTTATGCTTTTTGCAGTCAACACCCCGAGGAAGTTGTAGGACAACCTATAGGTTTGTTTGCCACGACAGATCCTGGTGAAGTGGAGCGAGACCTTGGAACAATTCCTGAAAGTCATAGACTGGAAGGTCCACCCGAAGAAGTAGTGCAAGGAATGAGACGTTATACGAGCGTGCAATACCACTATCACATGCTGCTACGCCGTGAGATAAGCCATCTGATTACTGCTGCGCGAAGTTTCCACGGGGACGCTGCCAGATACTTTACTCAGGCCGATCAACTTCAAGCAGTGGTAATTGAGAAGAATGGAGTAATCGCTACTCAAAACGAGACCATCCATCATCGTGAAGATCAGATCAACGAGAGTGATCACATAATCACTCAGCGGGATACTGTTATTGAATTTCTACAGGCACAAGTTCAAGATCTGATCCTTGCGGTGGATGATGCTCAAGCTCAGATTGAAGAATTGCAGCAGCCCCCGATTCCTCCCGTTGCACCTGCAGCACCTGAAGCTGAAGAGGAAGATCCCGAGGAGATTGAAGGGGTCTCCGAACTTGATTCTGAGCATGGGGATCCTGTCGTCAGTCCCCATCATTCCTCTTCTGGAAGCCAGTCATCAGTGGGCAACTTTGATGACTTTTAGTTTCGGTTGATAGGGTGATGGTTTAGATGTAATAAATGTATAAGATGTAATATAAGTAGTGTGTAGAATATTTAGTTATAAAGCCACTTGTTGTATATGTGGCATGTACTTTTGGGTAAAAGTTTGTAACCTTGGGAGTGTACTGATGTAAGATAGTAGTATCTTTATAGTAATCCAAATCCTGAGTTCTGGTTATTCTGCTCGACATCTGTGTGTCTGTTATAAGTAGATTGAATGGAGCATATGCATTACATTTCAGCTGGATAAATTGCATATTATCTGAAATTGGAGTAAGATTATGGTTGATAATGGATATCTTCCTTATTTCAGATGGTTGGAGCTACTCGAGGAACCCCGGAAGGATTCCGGGCAGGACCACCTGGTAGTTCCCAGCAACCACCACCGCCACCTCCAAACCTGGCCGAGGTTATGGCCCGGCAAACCGAGCTTCTAAATCAACTTGTACAAGCTCAGATGGGCCATTTCCAGCAGCAACCTCGAGGCCGAGGAGAACCTCTATCGGCCACTTATCAGGACTTTCTCAGCACCCAGCCTCCTTTATTCCATAAGGCCGATGAGCCTCTGGACGCAGATGCCTGGTTGCGGACTATCGAGTCTAAGTTCGCTTTACTGTCAGCTCCATGTTCAGAGGAGAACAAAGTGCTCTTCGCAGCCCAGCAACTCCGAGGCCATGCACGTCTTTGGTGGGACCAGTTTCATGCAATGCAACCCGCCGAACACGTGATCATTTGGGATGAATTTCGGACTGCTTTTCGGGCCCATCACATACCAGCTGGACTCATTGAGCGAAAGCTCAATGAATTTTTAAATCTGACCCAAGGTACCCGCACAGTTACACAATATGCACAGGTTTTCAATCACCTGAGCCAGTATGCGGGATCACACGCGGACACAGATGCCCGCAAATGTGATCGTTTTCGTCGAGGCCTAAACACCAAGCTCAAGGAATGGCTGAATTTAGTGAAGGCCAATGATTTCAATGAGTTGGTCAACATGGCCATAACTCAAGAAGATTGTATTGCCGCCCACAGGGCGGAAAAGAAACGGAAAGCACCCACAGGACCTGCAACTCCACAGTCGCCTCGGTATCGGCTAGTCCCGAGTAACGCCCCTCGAGCTCCGCCTCGAGGCAATATATCTGGCAGATGGATAGCCCGACCTCCCCAGCAAGCACAATTCAATCGACCACCCCTGCCCCAAACTCGACAACAACCCCAACAAGGTCTGCGGCCGAGCTTTCTGCCAGCTACTCCAGGAAACAACAATAATCGTTGTTTCAATTGCGGAAGCCCGTCCCACTTCATTAAGGATTGCCCTCAACCTAGGAAATCATTCCAAGGGCAAACATCTGGTCCAAACTACAAGGGCAAGGGTAAGAGACAAGTGGTGCAGGTCCGACAAGGGAGGGTGAATCTCACTACACTCTCCGAACTCCCTGAAGGGGCACCAATAATGACGGGTACATTTTCTATCAACTATCATCCCGTTATTGTTCTTTTTGATACTGGTGCCACCCATAGTTTTATCAGCATGAATTGTGGAACTAAATTAGGCTTGGATATCTATCCTGTTAATGGAGTATATATGATAACAACTCCGGGTGGTCATATCTCCTCAAATCAGGTTTGTAGAAGTGTACCAATTCAAATGGGTAACAATTTGATGAAGGCGGATTTACTCTTACTAGACCTAAAAGAAGTAGATGTTCTTTTAGGAGTAAATTGGATGACCCAACATCATGTGTCTCTAGATATTCCTTCAAGAACCGTGGAGATAGGTTCCCCGGAAAATGAGCCTACCATTCTTTATCTTCCACAACCAAAATCCTTTAACTCTTGCACCTATACCATATCTAAGGTCAAACTTGAGGATATTCCAGTCGTCTGTGAATATCCAGATGTTTTTCTGGATGACTTACCTGGAATGCCACCAGACAGAGATATTGAGTTCATTATAGAACTCCAACCTGGTACAGCCCCTATTTCTAAGAGACCTTACCGTATGCCTCCTAATGAGTTGGCTGAATTAAAAGCCCAACTCCAAGATCTCCTAGACAAAGGCTTCATTCGTCCAAGTGCATCACCATGGGGTTGTCCGGCCTTGTTTGTAAAAAAGAAAGACAATAGCTTGAGGCTATGTGTGGATTATCGTCCTCTCAATGCGGTGACTATCAAAAATAAGTACCCTCTACCCCGCATTGATATCCTCTTTGATCAATTAGCCGGAGCCAAGGTGTTTTCTAAAATAGATCTTCGTTCCGGCTACCACCAAATTAAGATTCGACCCAGTGATGTTCCAAAAACAGCTTTCTCCACTCGGTATGGTCTATACGAATATCTTGTCATGTCGTTTGGTCTCACCAATGCCCCAGCCTATTTCATGTACCTCATGAATTCCGTCTTCATGCAAGAGCTCGACAAGTTTGTCGTGGTCTTCATTGATGACATCTTGATCTATTCTAAAACTCCAGAAGATCATGCTAAGCATCTCCATGTCATCCTTCAGCGATTAAGAGACCACCACCTGTATGCCAAATTCTCTAAATGTGAATTTTGGCTAGATACAGTCAAATTCCTGGGCCATACCATTTCTGGTGACGGAATATCCGTCGATCCCAGTAAAGTACAAGAAGTGATGGATTGGAAACCCCCAACCTCCGTCCATCAAATTCGTAGTTTTCTCGGTCTAGCTGGCTATTATCGCCGTTTTATTCCTGATTTTTCCAGAATAGCCAAACCCATGACCGAACTACTAAAGAAAGGTGTAAAATTTTCCTGGGATCAAAAATGCGAAGATGCATTTCATACTCTCAGAAATCATCTTACGACTGCTCCAGTCTTAGCTCAACCTGATGTCTCAAAGTCTTTTGACATCTACTATGATGCATCGGGAACTGGACTTGGTTGTGTACTTATGCAAGACAACCGAGTAATGGCATATGCATCACGAGCACTTAGGGTTCATGAACAAAATTATCCCACCCATGATCTCGAACTCGCAGCAGTTATTCATGCCCTAAAGATCTGGAGACACCATCTGATGGGTACGAAATGTCATATTTATACCGATCATAAAAGCCTCAAGTACATCTTTACCCAGGCAGATCTAAATATGAGGCAAAGACGTTGGCTAGAACTAATCAAGGATTATGATTTAGAAGTACACTATCATCCCGGCAAAGCTAATGTTGTTGCCGATGCTCTCAGTCGCAAGGCGCATTGTTCTTGCCTATCCATTGAAGCATTCGACAAAACTCTCTGTTGGGAAATGAGTAAGCTCAACTTAGAGATCATTTCCCAAGGTGACTTAAACCATATCTCGATTGAAGCCACACTCAGAGGTAATATTGTTCTAGCACAACAGCGTAATGAAGGGGTCAAAATAATTAAACAAAAGTTAATCCAAGGTGAAGGAAAGTACAAATGCTTCCGAGTAGATCCTGAAGGAGTTTTATGGTTCAACGAACGTATTGTTGTACCCAAGGACCATAAGCTCCGCAGGCAAATAATGGACGAGGGCCACTTGTCCAAATTCTCTATACATCCTGGCAGTACGAAGATGTATCAGGATCTGAAACAGAACTTTTGGTGGACTCGTATGAGGTGAGAAATTGCCAAATATGTGTCAGAATGTGATATCTGTCAAAGAGTAAAAGCCAGTCATTTGAAGACTGCTGGTATCCTTCAACCTCTACCCATTCCCTCGTGGAAGTGGGAGGATATCAGTATGGACTTTATTGTTGGCTTGCCCAACACTTCTCGGAGGCATGACTCTATTTGGGTAATCGTTGATCGATTAACCAAGACTGCACATTTCCTTCCTGTGCATACCACGTATATTGCTAAGAAGTATGCCGAGATCTATTTGGATCAGATTGTTCGACTTCATGGAGTACCTAAAACGATCATTTCTGATCGTGGAGCACAATTTGTTGCCCGGTTCTGGGAACAGCTTCATGATGCTCTTGGGACTAAATTAATTCGAAGCTCTGCCTACTGTGGCAGAACCAACCTGAATTATACCGGCTCAAGTATGCGAGTCCACTTCCGAGGGCTCCAACGTGCTTCAAACGGTATAATCCCTTGGCCTGTCGGGTAACGTCCCGATAAACCACCGATACACAGGATCAAATAAGGTTACCTCACACGAAGGTGAGTCCAGAGATACATCCACCATCACATTTTACAACACAGGGAATTACATTACAAGGGTTTCCAAAAGAGGTACGAAGTTTCAATTTCAGAGAAAATATTACAAGTTGTTGAAAACTATGGTTTTTAGCAGCGGAAAACATGCGCGATAATTACAACTCGTCGATAAGACGAATGTCATGCTAAGCCCGAGCACGACATCGCTCGATATCACCAGTGCTGGCCGGGGACGGATCCCATTCCACGGACCAACCTTCTGAAAGAGCACAGGGCCAAGGCAGGGAAAGAGTAGGGTCTTCAAGGACTATACCTGAAAAACATAAAACTAGCAAGGCTGAGTATACTAATACTCAGCAAGGCTTACCCGGGATTGGGTATATCTTAGCCCATAACTAGACTTATGAAGGCTTGTAAAAGTTCTGGGTTTAGTTTCAGCTGAAAAGCAACTAAGAGTAGATCCTTATTTTCAACTTTTACCTTTCAGGTTCTAGTTGATTATCCTTTCTAGGTGAGCACCTATAACTACTCAAGCATGGTAAGATCTTTATCTCAATCATCAGTATTACTCATCATATAGTTGCTCTTGTTACTCTGTGTGATAAAGGAATTAAGCAGTCTCAGTCATCGTGAGAGGCGGACGATTCGAATCGAATTTAACCTTGCAAGGTAAACCTAACACACACACTTGGAACACCACAGGGTCATTCCGAAGCAACCGTTTACCTTTCATTCCGACTCGTGGATCAGAGCCACCACAAGCGACTGCAGGAACATACGCACACCCAATGTGTGCAGGACATACGTCTGTAGCGCGACTACAAAACCCGTATTCCTGGTTGCCCTTGCAACACGTATTTCCTCAGTCGAACATAAGTAACCAGAAGAAGCAATCGAGTGGTGGGAGGTATGTCCACTCCTCGGGTCGATTGGCTACTAGGCTTACCGCTTACCCAAAATTCACGGCATGTGGTTAGTACTTTCAAACGCTTAACCCCGATCGGCACACACCGCGACCTTATCAAAATTACATCAACACAGACGGGGTATCACCTCAACCATGATACCTCATAAACTCCCGTCCGGCATCCTTATAGTGATAACAGGAATGTAAACATTACAACTCCTATATCGCGCGAGTGACAGGAAATCACCCGACTTCTACCGGTCCTATTAGCGAAGCATCTAACCGATAAAGATTCGGGAGCATTACATTGGATTCCTAGGATTCATGCATCTAGGGTTTCACTTCAACTCTTAGACTTAATGCAAGATATAATATAGATAGGCATAGATTGCAGTGTAAATAAAGTAAGGGGATATGTCCGGGGCTTGCCTTTACTGGTAGGGCTGGGGTTAGTCAAGTTAATAACGTCCGAACTTTGGTTCGGGCCTTCAGAGAATTCCCTGACGAAGTTCTTAGGGTCTTTAGAATAACCTCCTTCTGGTTCCGGGATTAGCTGATAATTTCCGTTGGCGGGAGAGATGAGTCTACATGATATGCAAGTTGAAGTTCAATGGATGCACACACTTTTATCTTAATTCATGGTAAAGTTGCAATCCAAAAGCTACCACTCGAGAACTCATGGTATAAGAAACCTAAGTTTTGAATCATAAGCATTAACTCATGATTAAAGCATTAATTTAATTGAAAATAGAAATTAAGTATTCAAGTTTAAATTAAATTCAAACTTGAATGTGAACCCTAAGTAATTAGAGTTATAAAGTTTTGGAAACTTAAACACAGCTTATTGTGTATTTAAAAGATCCTGATTAAACGATCTATTTAGATAAGCTTTACTGAAAAGATTTAGTTAATTGTATTAATCCAAGATAAATATTAAAATATAAATTAGAGTTAAATTCAGATTTAGATTTGAATTTAAACTTTTGAGTAAAGAATGTTATAAGATTTTGAATATTTAAAAATAGATTACTTTATAATTCATGATTAAGAGTTCTAATTGATTAAAGTTTAAAAGGTATGCTTAGCAAATTTTTGCTCAAAATAATTTGAAATGGTTATCTTAAAAGAAATTAAATTATATCATGAATTTGGATTTAAAGATTTTATATCACTTTATATGTCTTATAGAAATTTGTATACCAAAAATCCTGATCACAAAGTTAACCTTATAGGGTAAAAATTGGAATTACGGATAAGATATTACATTTTCATGTCTTAGATTCAATATAGATTCAAAAATATTTTGTTTCATACCAAAGTTACTTAATAGAAGTTGTAAAGTTCAAAATCTAGTTTCAAACAAAACTGGTTTTGCAATTTTTGGATTTTCCTACAATTTTCTACTGAATTTACAAGCCAAAAATATCACTCACATGAAATAACGAGCACCCATTCACTTCCATTCTAAATACAGTACAAACCATCCATTTTCACAGTATGGTCATAAAACAAAAGTGATAGAATTTGAAATGAAGATTCACATGCAACTGGTTTCACATTTTTCTGAATTTTCTACGATTTTCTAGGAGTTTTCCAAGCTCAGCACATTGGAAAGGTTGAAAGGGCTGAATACTTCTGTTTAGACCCTTGGAAAGAATTCAATTCTCGCGAACAGGTCCCTCTGCCATTGCCGGCCGGGACAAGCTCGGTTCCATCACAAATCTCGGCGATGGAATGGTTAAACCGCAAGGGAAAGGGGGTGGGGAGGAAGAGGGCACCGAGACACACCCGTTTGAAGCTTCGATTGGGCTCGGGGAGGTCGGGTAGGTGGTCGCCGGCGGTGAGCAGTATGGCGGCGGTGGGTGGCACTGGGGCAGCACTCCGGTGAGGGGACTGGCGCAAGGGGAGTGGGGGTTTAGCTTCAGGGGGTTGTGGGGCAACTACTTATAGGGAAAAGAAGGTAAGGGAGGGCTCAAGGCGGGGGAACATCGGCGGCGCAGAACAGGCAGTGCGGCGGCGCCCAGGCTACCGTCGTGCGCACGTGGCAGAGCAGGATAGGGGTCACGGTGGCGGGATAAGGCAGCGGGCAGGGCTAGGGGCGGCGCACGAGGGTGAGAGGGCAGGGGGAACGCACTGCCGCGGCCTGAATTTCAAGAATTGCGGCGCCGGAACAGTGAAGCAGGGGAACAGAGAGGATTATCCAGAGGAAGAAGAGGAATAGGAGAGCGCCAGGGACTTGTTTGCAATTTGCAAAAACTTCAAGGGCCTGAAAGAAAAACTAAATTTCCCACTGATACAGGGTTCTAATGGAGAAATGACCAAAATGAAAGTTGTACAACTTTTCAAGCTCTACAACTTTGCTTTAGGGTTTGATTTCCAAAACTCATGGTATGCAACTTTATTTTGAAACTTTGGACTTTTTTAAGTTTTATAAGATTTTGTCTTTGCTACATATTTACACACATAATTTTGGGCCTTAGTGCAAGTTTTCAGAACTGTCATGATTACTTGCATTCTTATAGTTTGGCCCTTAGTAACTTTTGGAAATTACTTTTGTAACTCATGCATTTTACACAAAAGGACTCACATTTTCATAAAATTACACATAGGGTCTTTTTGTTACAATTACAACCAACCTTATACAAATCAACACATGCATTACATTTCATACATATTATGGTACAATTTGACACCTAGGGTGTCACAGCCCTCCCCCCTAAAAAGAATCTCGTCCCGAGATTCGAAGGTAGAAAGAATCAGACGATTAGATTTGGGGATTGGCTTTGAAGGAAGTTTGGGAAATTGTGTTGAAGATAAGATTCTGTTTCCCAAGTTGCTTCTTCTTCGGTGTGGTGATCCCATAAAATCTTGTACATTTTAACTGTCTTTCTTCTGGTGGCTCTTTCCTTGGTATCCAAAATTTGAATAGGTTGCTCGGTGTAAAACAGATCAGGCTCAATCTCAATGGCGGTGGTTTCAATGATCTCCGTAGGTACTTTAATGCATTTCTTGAGTTGAGAGACATGGAAAACATCGTGAATGGCAGCCAATTGAGATGGAAGGCGGATTTTGTAAGCCACTGGGCCACAAATTTTAAGAATCTCAAAGGGTCCAACGTACCGTGGTGCTAATTTCCCTTTTATGCCGAAACGCTGGACACCTTTGGTAGGAGATACTCGGAGATAGACAAAATCTCCTACTTGGAACTGCAAAGGTTTTCTTCTTTTATCTGCATAGCTTTTCTGTCTAGACTGAGCTATTTTGAGATTGGCTTGAATAACCTTGACCTTATCTTCGGCTTCTACAACCAGATCGGGTCCGAAGATGTGACGTTCACCGGTCTGAGACCAATTCAAAGGAGTTCGACATCTGCGACCGTATAACGCCTCAAATGGAGCCATCTGAATACTAGATTGATAACTGTTGTTGTAAGAGAATTCGGCCAAGGCAAGATATTTGTCCCAGCTTGTACCATAATGTATAACACAAGCTCGGAGCATGTCTTCAAGAATTTGGTTGACTCGCTCAGTCTGTCCATCAGTCTGGGGATGATATGCAGAGCTTCGAATTAGTTTAGTTCCAAGAGTAGACTGCAACTGTTCCCAGAAGCGTGCAACGAATTGTGCCCCTCGATCAGAAATAATAGTCTTAGGAACACCATGCAACCGAACAATTTGATCTAGATAGACTTCGGCATACTTCTTAGCTGAATAAGTGGTATGCACAGGAAGAAAATGTGCCATTTTGGTAAGTCTATCTATAATTACCCATATAGAATCATGCCTTTGGGATGTATTGGGAAGACCAACAATGAAATCCATACTAATATCTTCCCATTTCCATGACGGAATGGGTAATGGTTGAAGTGTACCAGATGCCTTGAGATGACTGGCTTTAACTCTCTGGCACGTATCGCATTCGGATACATATTTGGCAATTTCTCTTTTCATTCTGGTCCACCAAAAATTTTGTCGAAGATCTTGATACATTTTGGTACTACCAGGATGAATAGAGAACTTGGAAAGATGTGCTTCATCAAGGATTTGCTTGCGAAGCTGACGATCTTTAGGTACAACAATTCGATTGTTGAACCACAAAGTTCCTTGATGATCAGTGTGAAAACACTTATATTTAACTTCTCCCAGAGATAACTTTGATTTGATAATTTTGATACCCTCATTATGCAGTTGAGATTTGATAATTTTATCTCGAAGGGTATTCTCAATGGATAAGTGATTCAGACTACCTTGAGGAATGATTTCTAAATTGAGTTTCCTCATTTGATTGCAGAGAGCGTCATTGAAAGCCTCAACGGATAAGCAATGACATCGTGCCTTGCGGCTAAGGGCATCTGCAACCACATTGGCCTTGCCAGGATGGTAGTGTACCTCAAGATCGTAGTCTTTGATCAGTTCTAACCAACGCCTTTGCCTCATATTTAGGTCAGCTTGAGTGAAGATATACTTGAGGCTCTTATGGTCAGTGTAGATGTTACACTTAGCACCCATAAGATGATGTCTCCAGATCTTGAGAGCATGAATAACAGCCGCCAATTCGAGATCATGAGTTGGATAATTTTGCTCATGACTCCGAAGTGCTCTGGATGCGTAAGCGATGACCCGGTTGTTTTGCATAAGAACACAACCAAGGCCAATTCCAGAGGCATCGCAATAGACATCAAAAGGCTGAGTATTATCCGGCTGAGCTAGTACTGGGGCAGTTGTCAAAAGTCTTTTCAAAGTGTGGAATGCTTCATCACACTTAGTATCCCAGCAGAACTTAACTTCTTTCTTCAGTAGCTCAGTCATTGGTTTAGCTATCTTGGAGAAGTCTGGAATGAATCGGCGATAATATCCTGCCAAGCCAAGGAAACTTCGAATCTGATGGACTGAAGTTGGAGGTTTCCAGTCCATAACTTCCTGGACTTTAGTAGGATCAACCGATATGCCTTCACTAGAGATAGTGTGTCCCAAAAATTTCACACTATCTAGCCAAAATTCACATTTTGAGAATTTGGCGTAAAGGCGATGATCTCGTAGTCGTTGAAGCACGACACGCAGATGATTAGCATGGTCTTCCTTGGTCTTGGAATATATCAGAATATCGTCGATGAAAACCACGACGAATTTGTCAAGTTCCGGCATAAAGACTGAATTCATAAGATACATGAAATATGCCGGTGCATTGGTAAGCCCAAATGACATAACCAGATATTCATAAAGTCCATATCTGGTTGAGAAGGCCGTTTTTGGAATGTCGCAAGGCCTAATTTTGATCTGATGATAACCAGAGCGTAAGTCAATTTTTGAGAAGACCTTAGCTCCAGCTAACTGATCAAATAATATGTCAATGCGGGGAAGAGGGTACTTATTTTTGATGGTGACCGCATTGAGGGGACGATAATCGACACATAGCCTTAGGCTATTGTCTTTCTTCTTTACGAAGAGAGCAGGACAACCCCAAGGTGACGCACTTGGGCGTATAAAACCTTTATCAAGAAGATCTTGGAGTTGGATTTTCAATTCAGCCAATTCATTTGGAGGCATGCGATACGGCCTCTTCGAAATAGGAGCTGTGCCTGGTTGGAGTTCAATAATAAACTCAATATCTCTGTCGGGTGGCATTCCAGGCAAGTTGTCCGGAAAGACATCGGGATACTCACAGACTATCGGGATATCTTTTACTTTGACGTCTGTGATGGCATAAGTGCAAGAGTGCAAATACTCTTGCTGAGGCAGATAGAGGATAATAGCTTCTTGATGTGGTGAGTTAATCTCAATAACTCGGGATGAGATGTCTAGCAGCACTCCATGTTCTGTCATCCAGTTTGTCCCGAGTATCACATCAATACCCTCTAGATTTAGCAATACTAAATCAGTCTTGATTAGTTTACTGCCGAACTGAATTGGTACGCTTCTAATCATTTGATTAGAAGTAATCTTCCCTCCAGGAGTAGAAATCATGTATGATCCTTGGGTAAGACAAGGATCAAGTCTTATTCGGGTACTGCAGTTGTTACTAATGAAACTATGAGTTGCTCCTGAATCGAATAATGTAACAACTGGTTTGTGGTGTATCGATAATGTACCCGACATAATTGGAGCTCCATCTGGAAGTTCTGCAAGGGTAGTGAAGTTGATTTGTCCTTGCCGGACTTGTATCATCGGCCTCTTACCCTTGTTCTGATCATTCTGACTGGAACTCCGCCCTTGATTAGATCTCCTGAGTTGCGGACAATTTTTAAGGAGGTGATCCGCACTTCCGCACTTTAAACAGCAATGAGTGTTGTTTTTCTGTCGAACTTGTTGAACATTCGGTCGTGGGCCAAATTGTTGTGGTTGTTGTAGGAGTACAGGAGGTTGACACTCTTCTTGTTGTTGAGGCGGTCTAAGAACCAGTCTGCCAATCGGAACGTCTCGCTGTGGCGCTTCAAGCAATATATTCTGATCAACTTGATACCACGAGGGTTGAACACTCGTGGATCCAGTGGAAATCCTTCGCTTCTTTTCGGCACGGTGTGCCGTAATGCAATCCTCCTGAGTCAGTGCCATGTTGACCAACTCGCTGAAAGTATTCGCCTTGACAAGGTTCAGATGTTCTTTGAGCTTAGTATCCAAACCTCGACGAAAACGATCTTGCTTCTTGGCATCACTATCAGCATGATAGCCCGCATACTGGCACAGGTGATTAAAAGCCTGTGCATACTGCAGTACAGTGCGGGTGCCCTGGGTAAGTGCCAAGAACTCATTCAGTTTCCGTTCCACCAGCCCTTCAGGTATATGATGTGCCCTGAAGGCATTACGGAATTCTTCCCAGGAGATAACATGGCCATCAGTTTGCATAGCACAATAATTATCCCACCAAATACGGGCAGCTCCGTGCAATTGTTGGGCAACAAAATGAGCCTTGTTGGAGTCCGCACATGGAATCGTAAGAAGAGCAAACTTAGATTCAATGGTGCGGAGCCAAGCATCAGCATCCAAGGGCTCCTCCGCTTTGCTGAACAGCGGGGGCTGAGTACTGAGGAAATCTTGATAAGTTGCCACCTGAGGTTCATCACGACCTTGTGACTGCTGGTGTTGTTGATTCTGTTGTGCTTGTACCAATAGGTTGAGAAGTTCGGTTTGCCGAGCCATAACCTCGGCTAGATGTGAAAGTGATGGGGATGGTGGCTGGAAATTGCTGGATTGATCTGCCCGGAAACCTTCCGGGGTTCCACGTGTGGCTCCAACCATCTGAAACAAGAATTTGGATGATAAAATTTATTTACCCTGTTGAAGACTTACAAGGTAAATAGGATGAGACAACTGATTCTGATATGGCAAGGGTTGGAAAGCAGAAGGATACTTAAGAGGCTTAATCAATACTGCTACAAGAATCCCATTAACCGCACCAAAAATCAACATTCTACCACTCGTCCTTAGAAGAACCAAAGCACACATGATATGATGCATTTAATAATGAGTTATGCATGCACGTTCTACTCGTCCTCACAAACCAAAAACATCTGCCGAATATCTTCGGACTTACGTGGTTAGTTTCGGTGGCATAATACATACGTCTCTCACTATTAACTAGTCGATAAACCCTATCCGTCCTAGTTTCGTATTCGTGGTTAGTGTACCTGCAGAAAACCATAATATATATAACCAATGAACCTTTCATGCCAGCATGCCATGAAAGCGTCCCCAATCATTACTGTTTACTATAGAAACAGCATCTGTACAATTACCGCCGTACAGACAACGTTAACATACGTCGTCGAAACAACGTATTCACGGGGGTACCGCAAAATGCGGGGATATGAACAGCGATCGCCATATCCTGCGCCGAACCATATACTCCCAATGTAGTCAACCGAGGTTGGTACATTGGCAGCATCTCAAGTAGGCCACTGCTTGAGAAACAGCGTTCGGTTCGCATCACCGACGGGAAGGCCAAGCTCCCTCAGTTGGCTGAGGATCCTTACCTTCTTACCTCACGATCGAAGATGTCGTTACAGAAAGTAAGGTTGGGTTGTGCATGAATTTAAGTTTTGACAGAAAGTAATGCTGGAAGTTAGATTTATATACATATATACAGCCACCTCTATTTCCCTCATAAACATTACCCTAGGGCTTTACGTACTAAGCACGATCCTTAACGAATCCAACGTGACTTTTTCAAACATTTTGTTGGTCAAACTTTTATACTGAAAGCATTTTTAAGGTAAAGTGTATCTCCAGGGTAACCTTATAGCTCTGATACCAGCTGTGGCAGAACCAACCTGAATTATACCGGCTCAAGTATGCGAGTCCACTTCCGAGGGCTCCAACGTGCTTCAAACGGTATAATCCCTTGGCCTGTCGGGTAACGTCCCGATAAACCACCGATACACAGGATCAAATAAGGTTACCTCACACGAAGGTGAGTCCAGAGATACATCCACCATCACATTTTACAACACAGGGAATTACATTACAAGGGTTTCCAAAAGAGGTACGAAGTTTCAATTTCAGAGAAAATATTACAAGTTGTTGAAAACTATGGTTTTTAGCAGCGGAAAACATGCGCGATAATTACAACTCGTCGATAAGACGAATGTCATGCTAAGCCCGAGCACGACATCGCTCGATATCACCAGTGCTGGCCGGGGACGGATCCCATTCCACGGACCAACCTTCTGAAAGAGCACAGGGCCAAGGCAGGGAAAGAGTAGGGTCTTCAAGGACTATACCTGAAAAACATAAAACTAGCAAGGCTGAGTATACTAATACTCAGCAAGGCTTACCCGGGATTGGGTATATCTTAGCCCATAACTAGACTTATGAAGGCTTGTAAAAGTTCTGGGTTTAGTTTCAGCTGAAAAGCAACTAAGAGTAGATCCTTATTTTCAACTTTTACCTTTCAGGTTCTAGTTGATTATCCTTTCTAGGTGAGCACCTATAACTACTCAAGCATGGTAAGATCTTTATCTCAATCATCAGTATTACTCATCATATAGTTGCTCTTGTTACTCTGTGTGATAAAGGAATTAAGCAGTCTCAGTCATCGTGAGAGGCGGACGATTCGAATCGAATTTAACCTTGCAAGGTAAACCTAACACACACGCTTGGAACACCACAGGGTCATTCCGAAGCAACCGTTTACCTTTCATTCCGACTCGTGGATCAGAGCCACCACAAGCGACTGCAGGAACATACGCACACCCAATGTGTGCAGGACATACGTCTGTAGCGCGACTACAAAACCCGTATTCCTGGTTGCCCTTGCAACACGTATTTCCTCAGTCGAACATAAGTAACCAGAAGAAGCAATCGAGTGGTGGGAGGTATGTCCACTCCTCGGGTCGATTGGCTACTTGGCTTACCGCTTACCCAAAATTCACGGCATGTGGTTAGTACTTTCAAACGCTTAACCCCGATCGGCACACACCGCGACCTTATCAAAATTACATCAACACAGACGGGGTATCACCTCAACCATGATACCTCATAAACTCCCGTCCGGCATCCTTATAGTGATAACAGGAATGTAAACATTACAACTCCTATATCACGCGAGTGACAGGAAATCACCCGACTTCTACCGGTCCTATTAGCGAAGCATCTAACCGATAAAGATTCGGGAGCATTACATTGGATTCCTAGGATTCATGCATCTAGGGTTTCACTTCAACTCTTAGACTTAATGCAAGATATAATATAGATAGGCATAGATTGCAGTGTAAATAAAGTAAGGGGATATGTCCGGGGCTTGCCTTTACTGGTAGGGCTGGGGTTAGTCAAGTTAATAACGTCCGAACTTTGGTTCGGGCCTTCAGAGAATTCCCTGACGAAGTTCTTAGGGTCTTTAGAATAACCTCCTTCTGGTTCCGGGATTAGCTGATAATTTCCGTTGGCGGGAGAGATGAGTCTACATGATATGCAAGTTGAAGTTCAATGGATGCACACACTTTTATCTTAATTCATGGTAAAGTTGCAATCCAAAAGCTACCACTCGAGAACTCATGGTATAAGAAACCTAAGTTTTGAATCATAAGCATTAACTCATGATTAAAGCATTAATTTAATTGAAAATAGAAATTAAGTATTCAAGTTTAAATTAAATTCAAACTTGAATGTGAACCCTAAGTAATTAGAGTTATAAAGTTTTGGAAACTTAAACACAGCTTATTGTGTATTTAAAAGATCCTGATTAAACGATCTATTTAGATAAGCTTTACTGAAAAGATTTAGTTAATTGTATTAATCCAAGATAAATATTAAAACATAAATTAGAGTTAAATTCAGATTTAGATTTGAATTTAAACTTTTGAGTAAAGAATGTTATAAGATTTTGAATATTTAAAAATAGATTACTTTATAATTCATGATTAAGAGTTCTAATTGATTAAAGTTTAAAAGGTATGCTTAGCAAATTTTTGCTCAAAATAATTTGAAATGGTTATCTTAAAAGAAATTAAATTATATCATGAATTTGGATTTAAAGATTTTATATCACTTTATATGTCTTATAGAAATTTGTATACCAAAAATCCTGATCACAAAGTTAACCTTATAGGGTAAAAATTGGAATTACGGATAAGATATTACATTTTCATGTCTTAGATTCAATATAGATTCAAAAATATTTTGTTTCATACCAAAGTTACTTAATAGAAGTTGTAAAGTTCAAAATCTAGTTTCAAACAAAACTGGTTTTGCAATTTTTGGATTTTCCTACAATTTTCTACTGAATTTACAAGCCAAAAATATCACTCACATGAAATAACGAGCACCCATTCACTTCCATTCTAAATACAGTACAAACCATCCATTTTCACAGTATGGTCATAAAACAAAAGTGATAGAATTTGAAATGAAGATTCACATGCAACTGGTTTCACATTTTTCTGAATTTTCTACGATTTTCTAGGAGTTTTCCAAGCTCAGCACATTGGAAAGGTTGAAAGGGCTGAATACTTCTGTTTAGACCCTTGGAAAGAATTCAATTCTCGCGAACAGGTCCCTCTGCCATTGCCGGCCGGGACAAGCTCGGTTCCATCACAAATCTCGGCGATGGAATGGTTAAACCGCAAGGGAAAGGGGGTGGGGAGGAAGAGGGCACCGAGACACACCCGTTTGAAGCTTCGATTGGGCTCGGGGAGGTCGGGTAGGTGGTCGCCGGCGGTGAGCAGTATGGCGGCGGTGGGTGGCACTGGGGCAGCACTCCGGTGAGGGGACTGGCGCAAGGGGAGTGGGGGTTTAGCTTCAGGGGGTTGTGGGGCAACTACTTATAGGGAAAAGAAGGTAAGGGAGGGCTCAAGGCGGGGGAACATCGGCGGCGCAGAACAGGCAGTGCGGCGGCGCCCAGGCTACCGTCGTGCGCACGTGGCAGAGCAGGATAGGGGTCACGGTGGCGGGATAAGGCAGCGGGCAGGGCTAGGGCGGCGCACGAGGGTGAGAGGGCAGGGGGAACGCACTGCCGCGGCCTGAATTTCAAGAATTGCGGCGCCGGAACAGTGAAGCAGGGGAACAGAGAGGATTATCCAGAGGAAGAAGAGGAATAGGAGAGCGCCAGGGACTTGTTTGCAATTTGCAAAAACTTCAAGGGCCTGAAAGAAAAACTAAATTTCCCACTGATACAGGGTTCTAATGGAGAAATGACCAAAATGAAAGTTGTACAACTTTTCAAGCTCTACAACTTTGCTTTAGGGTTTGATTTCCAAAACTCATGGTATGCAACTTTATTTTGAAACTTTGGACTTTTTTAAGTTTTATAAGATTTTGTCTTTGCTACATATTTACACACATAATTTTGGGCCTTAGTGCAAGTTTTCAGAACTGTCATGATTACTTGCATTCTTATAGTTTGGCCCTTAGTAACTTTTGGAAATTACTTTTGTAACTCATGCATTTTACACAAAAGGACTCACATTTTCATAAAATTACACATAGGGTCTTTTTGTTACAATTACAACCAACCTTATACAAATCAACACATGCATTACATTTCATACATATTATGGTACAATTTGACACCTAGGGTGTCACACCTACCATCCTCAGACAGATGGGCAAACTGAGCGAATAAACCAGATTCTGGAAGATATGCTCCGAGCTTGTGTACTCCAATTTGACAAAAACTGGGATAAATACTTGTCATTAGCAGAATTCTCTTACAATAATAGCTATCAGACAAGTATTAAGATGGCCCCATTTGAAGCATTATACGGTCGCCGATGCCGAACACCTTTGAGTTGGTCACAAACCGGCGAACGTAAAATTTTTGGACCCGATCTGGTTATAGAAGCAGAAGATAAAGTCAAGCTTATCCAGAATAATCTAAAGGCCGCCCAATCTCGACAGAAAAGCTACGCTAATATACGAAGAAGACCATTACAGTTTCACATCGGAGACTTCGTGTATCTTCGAGTATCTCCTATCCGAGGTGTTCAAAGATTCGGTGTAAAAGGGAAACTTGCTCCTCGATACATCGGACCCTTTGAAATCCTTGAAATTTGTGGACCTGTAGCTTATCGTCTCCAACTTCCTCCTCAATTAGCGGCCATCCATAACATCTTTCATGTATCCCAACTCAGGAAGTGTGTTAAAATCCCCACCGAGATCATCGATTCCCAAGCTATCGAAATCGAACCCGATCTGACCTATACGGAATATCCCATCAGAATCCTTGACACTAAAGAGAGAAGTACCAGGAGAAAAACCACCAAAATGTACAAGATTCAATGGAACCATCACACAGAGGAAGAAGCAACATGGGAAACCGAATCTTATCTCCAATACAACTTTCCCAAATTCTTCCAAACCAATCTTCGAGCTTGATCTTTCTGCTCCATTCTGCTTCGGAATCTCGGGACGAGATTCTTTTTAGGGGGGAAGGCTGTGACACTCAGGTAATTAGCTAGGTTATACCTTAGATTTCAAGCATGCTTGTATGTTCAAAGTTTGGCAAAAATGTACTTTATGTATGCAATGCTATGGAAGAAAGGATGTTTATGTAATTAATATTAACTAAAGGTCCTTTTATGCAAAATGGATGGAGATGAGGGAAAAGTTTAAAAGTATAAGGGTTATTTTGCAAAAAGTGATATCAGTGGTTAAATTTCAAAAATATGTATGAAATTACCATAGGGTATAAGTGTAAAAGTAATTTTACTTAAGGATTTACATAAAACATGAAATTTTTACTAAGTTCATTTTATCTCTAAAACTATTGCTCAAATGCAGATGGACCTTAAAGAGAAGTTGTAGAGTTTGAAAAACCATGCACTTTTTCTTTTTGGACCATCTCCATTTGAGCATTGGTTTAAAAGTTGCAAGCCCTTTTCAGTAAGGCCTCTGCCTTTCTCTGAAATTACAGATCAGTCCACAAATCAGTTCATCCCCTTCTTCCTCAGGCGCCTCTGTTTCTCCTGCTCTGCCTTCTCTGTTTCCTCTGTCGCCGGAGTTATGAGCCGCCCTAGCTCGCCGCCGGCCATCTCCCCTACCCTCTCCCATCCACGCGTCGCCTGCTGCTTGGCCGCCGCTCTACCCCCCCCCCCCCTTGTTGGCGCCCCGCCCGTGTGCCACGGGCCTGCGCACTGTCAGCATTGCTCGCCGGCGCCGCTTCTGCCGCCGCTGCGAATTCCGCGGGCGAGCCTTATCCCCTCCCCTCTCTTCTGCCCTACGGCACCAGTGGCCCGCCATCACCCCGTCTGCCTATAAAGGAGTCGCCCGGGGCACCTCACGCGCGTACAGAGCCCGCCGCTCCTCCATTGCCGCCGCCGGAACCTCGGGCCACCGTGGGACCTCTCCCTCCGCCCTTTCCCTCCCCAAATTGACTACACCAGTAGCTTCCTCGTGCCCCACTGCACCTCCCCCGCCCGTTCCTCCCCTTCCCCGCACGCCGGAACCACCCCGCCGCCGTGCGCCTCCGGCCGCCGGCCCGGCTCACCGTGGGTAGCCCGATTCCGGCCGTCCCAAGCCTCCCCGAGACTACCCACAGGTAGCGCAGGATCTCCTTGTGCTCCCCCTCTCTTTTCCCCTCACCGCCGGCGACCTCACCGGCCGGAATTTGGCCGGACATGTGCCTCCTCCCCGCCGGCCATAGCCCCTGGACTTGATTGCTTTGACTGTTTTTCTTCCAGGGGGTTATCTGCTAAATGTCAGGACTAAGTTGTAAAGGGTACTTGTTATTTCATGTGAGAGTCTTTTCTGTCTTGTAAAATTTGTAACAAATCACAGAAAAATCCTAAAATGACAAAACTAGTTTTGTTAGAAACTAGATTTCAAATTCTATAACTTTGGTTAATAAAGTTTAGTGTGAAACAATTTACTTTTATCCTCATTGTTAAACTTAAGATTAGGGAATGACTTATGCGTAACCTTGATATTCAATACTTGATTACTTATAAAGTTTGACCTAAATATTTCATGAGCTCTAGGTAACTTTGTGCAAGGTTGCAAACTTAACTTTAATTTAAACTTAACCTCTTTTATTATGAAACTTTCCAATTTAAAATAAACCTAATGTATAACCTTCTCTAATTGGAATCTTTTAGTATTCACTAATGTAATGTTTTATAATGCTAATATATAATCAAATTTCTATGATCTTTTATTTAAAGTTTTGAAATCAAATTTTAGTTTATTTCAAATTTAATCCAAATATTTAATTTATATTACAATAAAATTCTACCATATCTTATAAATAGTGTTTCAAATCTAAACCCTCTTTATTCTATGCATGTTTGTGTGTTAATTGAATGAGTTATAATATTGAAATGTAAATTTTAAATTTAAAAATTCACCTTATTAATTTAATGCATTTCATATAGAATCAACGACACTTGACGACGGAGATTACGAACTGGTCTTAGGACAAGATCAAGGCTTCCTAGAAGATCCAGCGCAAGTCGTCGAGGAACTAACTGAAGCCCCGAACTTGAGTTCGGAAGCCTCTGACTCTCCTGCCCCCACCCCCACTCCAGAAGGCAAGCCCCGGACATATCCCACTACTTTATTTACACTGCAATCTATGTCTATCTATATTATATTTTGCATTAAGTCTAGGAATTGAAGTGAAACCCTAGATGCATGAATCCTAGGAATCCAATGTAATGCTCCCGAGTCCTTATCGGATAGTTGCTCCGCTAATAGGACCGGTAGAAGTCGAGTGATTTCCTGTCACTCGCGCGATATAGGAGTTGCATGTTTACATTTCTGCAACCACTATAAGGATGACGGACAGGGTCATGTGCTGTATCATGACCTGAAGTTTTACCCTGTCTGTTTTGTTAAAAGTTGATAAGGTCGATCCCTGTGGTAGTGGTGGCTAAGTTTTTGAAAGTACTAGCCACATACCGCGAAATATGGTAAGCGGCAAGCCTAGTACCCGAATGGCCCGGCAAATGGACTTGTCTCCACCACTCGACTTTTATTTTATGTTTACACGCACCGACGTGTGGGAGTACGTTCTGCAAGGCAGACAGGAATACGGGTTTTGTAGTCGCGCTACAGACGTATGTCCTGTACACATTGGGTGTGCGTACGTGTAACACCCTAAGGTAATTTCCTCAAATTTTTAATAAATTTATTTGGGCTTGAATAAATTTTCCAGCGTTCTCTCTAAATTATCTCGTATTTAAAGTAATTTTATAACGCAAGTAATTAAAATTTATCATAGGATTAGATTGTTTGTGCATTCATGCTGGAGCATTATTTTTTTTTCTTGTGTGGAACTTATAGGGTTTGAATTCAAATTTGTTTGAATTCAAATAAGGTTGTTTGATTGGTTTGAGTGTAGAAAAGAAAAGGAAAGAAGAAAAAGGGAAAGAAAGGGCAGCCCACTTCCTCTCCTTGGCTCAGCCCAGCTCCCCTCTCCTCTCTTTTCCCGCATGGGCCACGTCGGCCCAACGCCCCTTCTTCCCCCAGCCCGCGCCTCTCTTCTCTCTTCTTCCCCTGGGCCGCAGCGTCTCCCCGAGGCCCAGCTCCTCCCTCTCCCTCCTTCCCTCCCCCGCTTGGGCCTCCGCGTTTTCCCCAGCCCGAGCCAGCTCCTCCCCTCTCGCGCCCCGGCCCATCTTTTTCCCCCTCAGCCCGAGCGCGCTCGCCCTCCCCCGCGATTCCCTCCTCCCGCTGCCAGGGCGGCCCCACCCGTCATCCCCCTCCTCCAGCAACCCCCCCGCAACGGCCGCGCCATGGCACCCGAGATCCCCGGCTTCTCCCCGCCACACCCGCACCCGAGACCCTTGGCCCTGCCCCTCTTATCCCCCGGCGCCATCCCTCGGACCCCTCTCATCCCAAGCGTGCCGCCCCTAAACCCTAACCACGGCCGCCGCCTTGCCTCGGCTTGGACCCGAGCCGTCGCCGCCGGTGAGCCCAAATTGCCGGCCCTCGTACCTCCTCGTGCCGTGCTGACCCCCCTGTCCTCTCCGCAGGAGCCTCCAGGATCGATCTCCGCAGCCCAGAAGGCCCGGCCGCCCCGGCACTATCCTTCCCCGCGAAGAGCCGAGCTCTTCCGCCGCCGGTCGTCGTCGTTCTCCACCGTCTGCTGCCGTCCCGGTCTCCACAACCTTTTGGTGAGCTCCACTCCCTTTCCCCGGTCATGTTGCACCTAATGCCGTAGCAATTAGGCCTCTGAAGCGCTCGGAACACGCGCACACCGGCGTGACCGCCGCCCCGAGCCGCCCTCGCCGCGGGGATCACTCACCCGAGCCCCGATCCGCCGCGTTGATAGCCCAGGTGGATTACCCGTACCGCCAGCATTCTCCACGGCTTGACCCCGACCCAAACGAAGCCCGGACGGCCAAGTTTGGCCATCGCCGGCGTAGCGCCGCCGCGGGAGCGCGTCTCCGGCGACCTGCACCGCCGCTGGCGCGTCCGCGTAGTCCTGGCCGCCCGATCCGTGTTGGACGCGTAGGATTAGAAGCCGCGTACCCCTGCTCCGCACCGCTGGATCCAGATCCAACGACCTCAAACGGAGCGTACCGGTTCGCGGATCGGATTAGATCCGAGCCGTCGGTTTCAAATCCAGCGAGAGGCATTAGATCCGCGTTAAGGGATGGTCCGGAGCGTAGGATCGCGATCCAACGGGTGAGGTCGGCGCGTACCCTTTTGGTTAATAGATCTAATCTCAGTCGTCCAATTCAAATCCGGTGGATCGCGCGAGTTGTAAACCTAGATCCGTTCCCGACCGTCCGATCTCGTTCCAAAGGCTGAGATCGTCTCGTACCCCTTCGCGTATGGGTTCTAATCTGGGCCGCACAGATCTAATCCGAGGGCCTAGATTAAATCATACCCTTTCAGCTAGCCGTTTTTGCTAAAGAGCCCCTGCCTTTTGGGGAAACCAACCCGCAGTCCTATTAGTTCAAAAATAAATTACAGGCAGGTCCTTTTCTTCCCGTTTGACCCCCTGCGCTTCCTGGAAATTGAACCCGCCGTCCAAGCCATGCCTTTTCACGTGCTAGCCCCTGAGTCTATGCTTTATTTATGTTTAAGTCCCCGGGTTTTGCCCAGAAGCCCCTGGTTGCTCAGTTTTTCTTACAATTAGGTCCCTGGATCCTGTTTTAAGCGCAGTTTTCACGTTTTAGCTCCGTTTTAGGTGTTCTTTATATGCACGCGATCGTTGCAAAGCGTAGATTAGTTTTAGGCTAGTTTTATGTGCTGTTTCCATGTAATGTTGTACTGTTTTCTTATATTTTGCTATTGTTTGTGCATGTGTGTATGTGTGGGCTATGTGTGACGATCGTGAGTAGACGCGGAGCCTTTGGACCAGTACCAGGAGCAGCCGTCTTCCGAGCAGTTCGAGCAGCAGCCGGGAGAGTACGAGGAAGGCAAGTATAACATGAACCTCCTATCACTTTTAAATACAATTTCATACTGCATTTTAAATTCTGTATGCCTATAAGGATTTCCTAGCCACTTTATATCCTTTATATATATCCTTTGGGTTGCATTTTGGTTAGTTGTGCTAGGTTGCTGCGCTATAACATATCTTGGTCCTTTTTAATTAATTGGAATAATGGTCTTATGCAACTTAATTCTGGAGCCGACCCTCTGTGCTGTGTGCTTGAGTGGTTTGTGCGTCCTTAAAAGATGTTTTTGTTAGAAACATGGTTTAGGGGGCCAGCACGGTGCTTAGTGCTTGGTTGGCCACTCTCCATAAGGACCGGTTCATAGAGCGACAACCTGGGACAACCGCGCAACCACAAGACTGGAATGGGACGGTCTTGACTTACTAATTAGGTCATTTTGGTTCGGGAGTAACTTACCTGCGTGGGCAAGAGGGGTGGTAAGCTTCAATGGTCCCTGCTCCTCCGGCTTGGTCTGTGCTGTGTGTCTTGTACCCCCGGAGGTGGGCCCCATCGTCGCTGATCCAGAATCCTTAGCGGTTACACCTTACCAATGTGATCCTTTGTAACGGTCTCGTAGTGTGCTTGCTAGCCATCTCACCTAAGGAAGTGTGATGAACAACTAGCGTAGCCCATGACTTGTGGGTAAAGTTGTGCAACCTCTCGAGAGTGTAAAACTGATATATCAGCTGTGCTCACAGTCATGAGCAGCCCAGATCCTCCGTCTGATTAGTGGGGTTATCAACCTTTGACGAGGGAGATTCCCCGGGTGGTTTTGGTTTGGATGGTTCTCAGTAGTTCTTAATTAATATTGATTAATTCTTATGCAATTTGGGTTATGGTAACTCATTCACTTGTAGTAATTAGCCTTAATAAAATTTGCCAAGACTAAAAGCTAATGCAGTTGGGTCAGCTAACCTTAGAGCCTCATGCTCGTGTTATACTTGTTGAGTACTAGTTTGTACTCACACTTGCCTCTCTACTCTTCTGTTCTATTTTGGATATCTCCGACTGCTGCTCAGTGCCCGGCAACGTGGAGGACTACGTCAGCGGCTTCGACGACTTCTAGGCGTTTGTCTCCCAGTCGACGTCCCTGTGGCGCCCAGCTCTTCATGTATTCATTTTACGCTTCCGCATTCCTTGAACTGATTCTTGATTCAGTTGTAATAAAGATATTCATATATTAATTTATACGCTTTCGTTCGTGACATGTGTTGTGATATCTTGATAATCTGTTGTATATATGCGTGACTTGATCCTGGCGCATATATGATTGCTCGATTTATGTTCTTATAAATCGGGTGTGACAGATTGGTATCAGAGCCGTGTCGACTGTAGGACGAAGCCTAGATAGAATTGGTCGAGTTTAGGACTTCTTTTCTCTTGCTTGCCTCCGCAAATCCTCAACCATCATGATTCCGCTTCTATTCCTTGAGTCTTAAGCCCTCGATTTGCTGTTTTCCCCGCCTTTTCTGAGAAATAGCTTGAGTCTTCCGTAGACGTTGGCCTGAGTCGCCTAACCCTGTAATTTATAAGTTTAGGTTGTCCCGATAAAAAAAAAAATACGCTAGAACGAGTGTGTTGGTCGAGTAGTGTGATAAACTCGACTAAGTTGTGAATATTGAATGATTGTTATTGTGCAAATGTTTGATTTGGATTTTTGGTTGATTGCATAGGCTAGTAGTTAAACTTGTTCATGCAAAATGATCCTAACCCCACTTGAACTAAATAATAAAATTTGATTTAGATCGTTGGGGGTAAAACCTATAATCCTTTCTCTCTGTTATATCCTATCGAAGTTTCATCTCCTCAGCGGCACCATATCTTATTCTCATAAATTTTCGTTTGTTGCAATCAGATGGTGAACACCAGGCGCACCGGTTCCGGTTCTGACCAGCAGGAGCAGAACAACCAGAGTACTGGTCAGCCGCTGCCGATGCCGCCACCACTGACCCCGGAGCAGTTCTTCCAGCTCCAGATGCAGATGATGGCGACCCTGAACAACACCGTTCAGGCTCTGCAGCAGATTCACGCCCAGCCACCGCCTCCTCCGCCGCCTCAGCCCCGTGACAGGCGTGCGGATTTTCTGAGAGGTCACCCTCCGACCTTCTCTCACGCCACGGACCCACTCCAGGCGGACGACTGGCTTCGTTCGGTGGAGCGCCAGTTAGTTGTTGCGCAGTGCGACGACCGAGAGCGGGTTCTGTACGCAGCAGGGCAGCTGCGAGGTTCCGCTCTTGACTGGTGGGAGTCCTACCCAGCTCGGGATCATGACGCTCTCACGTGGGACCAGTTCCGTGAGCGTTTCAGGAACCATCACATTCCTGAGGGCATCATGAAGATGAAGCAGAAGGAGTTCCGTGCCCTTAAGCAGGTAAAATTTAACGGAATTCCCTGCCATTTCTTTTGAGCTTGATCTATCCTTGATCCCCTTCGTAAGCCTGACGCATTGAGCGATTTCTGTCCTTGTTATCTGTGTTGTCATTTCAGGGATCGATGACGGTGACGGAGTACCGTGACCGTTTTCTTCAGCTTGCCCGCTACGCCCCTGCTGACGTCGCTCGTGATAGCGATAAGCAGGAGTACTTCAAGGAGGGACTGGATGATCATATCCAGTATGCGCTGCTGAACCACCGCTTCGACAACTTCAACCAGCTGGTTGATGCGGCCCTCAACACCGAGCGTAAGCGCCGGGAGATTGAGGATAAGAAGAGGAAGATGGCTCCATCCTCTTCGGGCAGCAACACTCGTCCCCGCTATCAGCATCCGCAGCAGCAGCAGCAGAGGCCGCCTCAGCAGTACCAGCAGCGGCAGCAGTTCCCGCCTCGTCCTCAGCAGCAGCAGGCGGGGCAGGGTCAGAGGCTTCCAGCGCCTCCGGCTCCACCAGCTCAGAGGCAGGGAGTGCCTACTCCTCCTGCCGGGCAGCAGGCCGCTGCATTTCCACGAGTGTGCTTCCACTGCGGCGAGCCAGGGCACTACGCCAACGTCTGCCCTCGGAAGGCGCAGGCAGGGCAGCAGGGGCGTGCAGCACAGCCCAAGGCCCCAGCTCAGGGCAGGGTGAACCACGTGACGGCCGAGTCAGCGGCCGAGGCTCCCAACGTGGTTATTGGTACGTTCATGGTTAATGTCCATCCTGCTACAGTGCTTTTTGATACTGGTGCTACACATTCTTTCATCACGCAGTCTTTTGTTGAGCATCATGGTATTCCTACTAGCACGTTAAAGAGGTGCATGTTAGTATCTTCACCGGGAGGACAGTTGAGGTCTCATGTCTTCTGTCCCAGAGTCAGTGTGGCCATAAGGGGGGTAGATTTCAGTGCAAATCTGATGGTGCTAGACACCAAGGGCATTGATGTGATCCTCGGGATGGAGACTCTTGCTAAGTGGGGAGTCCAGATAGATTGTGCTCAGAGGACGGTTCTTCTGTCAGCACCGGATGGTCAGGAGGTCACTGTTGGTGCCACAGAGCCTTCTGGATTTCTTCATCAGATGGAGGCTAGACCCACGGATGGTATTCGCGTGGTGTCTGAATTCTCGGATGTCTTTCCGGATGATTTGCCAGGTATGCCGCCTGATCGCGACATTGAGTTTCTATTGATCTCTTGCCTGGCACAGCTCCTATTGCTAAGAGGCCCTATCGTATGGCTCCTGTCGAGCATGAGGAGGTTAAGAAGACTGTCGACGAGTTGCTATCTAAGGGTTATATCCGTCGCAGTTTCTCTCCTTGGGCTTTTCCTGTGTTGCTTGTAGAGAAGAAGGACGGCGCGAAGAGAATGTGCGTCGATTATCGGGATCTGAATGCAGTCACTATCAAGAACAAGCATCCATTGCCCCGTATTGAGGATCTATTTGATCAGCTTCAGGGTGCTTGTGTATTCTCGAAGATTGATCTACGTTCGGGTTATCATCAGCTGAAGATTCGTCCTGAGGATATTCAGAAGACGGCATTCACCTGCAAGTATGGTTATACGAGTATACGGTCATGTCCTTCGGCTTGACTAATGCTCCGGCTTTCTTCATGCATCTGATGAACAAGGTTTCATGGATTATCTGGACACCTTTGTGGTGATATTCATTGATGATATCCTGATATATTCCAAGTCAGAAGCAGAGCATGAGAAGCATCTGAGGCTTGTGTTGCAGAGGCTCAGAGAGCACAAGCTGTATGCCAAGCTCAGCAAGTGTGAGTTCTGGATTGACGAGGTTCCGTTCCTCGGTCATGTTATCTCCAAGGGAGGTATTGCTGTGGACCCCGGAAGGTGAAGGATGTGCTTGACTGGGTTGTACCACAGACAGTGAAGGAAGTCCGCTCTTTTCTGGGCTTAGCGGGTTATTATCGGAGGTTCATCGAGAATTTCTCCAGGATTGCGAAGCCTTTGACTTCCTTGCTGGAGAAGGGTGTGGATTTCTCTTGGACTGATGAGCGTCAGAAGGCCTTCGAGGAGCTGAAGAAGAGGCTGACTACGGCGCCAGTCCTTACTCTGCCAGACCAGAGCAAGAGGTTCACAGTGTATTGTGATGCTTCGAGGGATGGTCTTGGTTGCGTCCTGATGCAGGAAGGCAGAGTGATAGCTTATGCTTCGCGGCAGTTGCGCCGGCACGAGCTGAATTATCCCACTCATGATCTGGAGTTAGCCGCAGTTGTGCATGCTCTGAAGATATGGAGGCATTACTTGTTTGGGCAGAGGTGTGATATTTACACCGATCATAAGAGCCTCAAGTATATTTTCACCCAGAGTGAGCTGAACATGCGACAGAGAAGATGGCTAGAGTTAGTCAAGGATTATGACCTGGAGATTCACTATCATCCGGGCAAGGCCAATGTTGTAGTAGATGCTCTGAGCAGGAAGAGCTATGTTAACATGGCTGTGGCTTTTCAGATGCCTCAGGAATTATGTGAGGAGTTTGAGCAGTTGAGTCTGGGTTTCGTGCACCACACCTCGGGTACATCGTTCGAGGCGGAACCCACTCTAGAGGCAGAGATCAGGCAGCATCAGAAGGAAGATCAGAAGCTGCAGGAGATTCGTGAGTTGCTCAAGATTGGCAAGGCCCCTCATTTCAGAGAGGATGATCAGGGTACCTTGTGGTACAAGGGTCGTATATGTGTGCCGGACGTAGCAGATCTCAGGAAGTTGATTCTGAGTGAGGCCCATGATACAGCATATTCTATCCATCCAGGCAGCACGAAGATGTATTACGACCTGAAGGAACGATTCTGGTGGTATGGAATGAAGCGTTCCGTTGCGGAGTACGTGGCCATCTGTGACACTTGTCAGCGTGTCAAGGCAGAGCATCAGAGGCCAGCAGGGTTATTGCAGCCGTTGAAAATTCCAGAGTGGAAATGGGAGGAAATCACTATGGATTTCATTGTTGGCTTGCCTCGTACTCAGAAAGGGTACAACTCCATATGGGTAGTAGTGGATCGGTTGACGAAAGTTGCTCACTTCATCCCGGTGAACACTACTTACTCTGGTGCTAGACTCGCAGAGTTGTACATCTCCAGGATTGTCTGTCTGCATGGTCTTCCGAAGAAGATTATATCCGATCGAGGATCTCAGTTCACTTCGCGGTTCTGGGAGCAGTTGCATGATTCGTTGGATACAAAGCTGCGCTTCAGTACTGCTTATCATCCTCAGATAGATGGGCAGACAGAGAGAACCAACCAAGTGTTGGAGGATATGCTTCGAGCCTGCGCTATTCAGTATGGTACCAGCTGGGATAAATGCCTGCCGTATGCAGAATTTTCATATAACAACAGTTATCAGGCCAGTCTGAAGAAGTCTCCTTTCGAGGCCCTGTATGGTCGGAAATGCAGGACTCCGCTGTATTGGGATCAGATTGGTGAGAGACAGGTATTTGGTCCGGATATTGTTGAGGAGGCCGAACAGTTGGTACAGCAGGTGCGAGAGAATCTGAGGGTCGCTCAGACTCGTCAGAAGAGCTATGCGGATGTTCGTCGCCGAGATTTGACCTTTGCAGTGGGTGATCATGTATATCTGAAGGTCTCGCCGATGAGAGGAATCCGCAGGTTTAATGTACGAGGGAAGCTAGCTCCTCGATACATTGGTCCGTTCAAGGTGTTGGAACGGAAGGGTGAGGTGGCATATCGTGTGAAGTTACCTCCCAGCCTCTCAGGAGTGCACGATGTGTTTCACGTGTCTCAGCTGAAGAAGTGCTTGAGAGTGCCAGAAGAGCAAGCACCGATAGAAGGGCTGGATGTGCAGGAGGATCTGACCTATGTCGAGCATCCGGTGAATATTTTGGAGACATCTGAGAGAGTCACCCGAAACAAGAAGATCAAGATGTGCCGTGTTCAGTGGAGTCATCACACGGAGGATGAGGCTACTTGGGAGCGAGAAGATGAGCTGAGGGAGACATATCCCGATCTCTTTGCTAGCTAGCCTATCCGAATCTCGGGACGAGATTCCTGTAAGGGGGGTAGGTTTGTAACACCCTAAGGTAATTTCCTCAAATTTTTAATAAATTTATTTGGGCTTGAATAAATTTTCCAGCGTTCTCTCTAAATTATCTCGTATTTAAAGTAATTTTATAACGCAAGTAATTAAAATTTATCATAGGATTAGATTGTTTGTGCATTCATGCTGGAGCATTATTTTTTTTCTTGTGTGGAACTTATAGGGTTTGAATTCAAATTTGTTTGAATTCAAATAAGGTTGTTTGATTGGTTTGAGTGTAGAAAAGAAAGGGAAAGAAGAAAAAGGGAAAGAAAGGGCAGCCCACTTCCTCTCCTTGGCTCAGCCCAGCTCCCTCTCCTCTCTTTTCCCGCATGGGCCACGTCGGCCCAACGCCCCTTCTTCCCCCAGCCCGCGCCTCTCTTCTCTCTTCTTCCCCTGGGCCGCAGCGTCTCCCCGAGGCCCAGCTCCTCCCTCTCCCTCCTTCCCTCCCCCGCTTGGGCCTCTGCGTTTTCCCCAGCCCGAGCCGGCTCTCCCCTCTCGCGCCCCGGCCCATCTTTTTCCCCCTCAGCCCGAGCGCCTCGCCCTCCCCCGCGATTCCCTCCTCCCGCTGCCAGGGCGGCCCCACCCGTCATCCCCCTCCCCAGCAACCCCCCCCGCAACGGCCGCGCCATGGCACCCGAGATCCCCGGCTTCTCCCCGCCACACCCGCACCCGAGACCCTTGGCCTGCCCCTCTTATCCCCCGGCGCCATCCTCGGACCCTCTCATCCCAAGCGTGCCGCCCCTAAACCCTAACCACGGCCGCCACCTTGCCTCGGCTTGGACCCGAGCCGTCGCGCCGGTGAGCCCAAATTGCCGGCCCTCGTACCTTCTCGTGCCGTGCTGACCCCCTGTCCTCTCCGCAGGAGCCTCCAGGATCGATCTCCGCAGCCCAGAAGGGCCGGCCGCCCCGCACTATCCTTCCCCGCGAAGAGCGAGCTCTTCCGCCGCCAGTCGTCGTCGTTCTCCACCGTCTGCTGCCGTCCCGGTCTCCACAACCTTTTGGTGAGCTCCACTCCCTTTCCCCCGGTCATGTTGCACCTAATGCCGTAGCAATTAGGCCTCTGAAGCGCTCGGAACACGCGCACACCGGCGTGACCGCCGCCCCGAGCCGCCCTCGCCGCGGGGATCACTCACCCGAAGCCCCGATCCGCCGCGTTGATAGCCCAGGTGGATTACCCGTACCGCCAGCATTCTCCACGGCTTGACCCCGACCCAAACGAAGCCCCGGACGGCCAAGTTTGGCCATCGCCGGCGTAGCGCCGCCGCG